>NW_028096072.1:0-238324 GCF_014824575.4 Sturnira hondurensis
ATGATCGCTTCAGGAGGCCTGGCAATGGCACCTGAGAGCTCACGCAGGAAAGTGTGTCAGTTCTAGAGCTGTCCACAGTCCCCGCCATTGGTTCTGTTTCTCCAAGTCCTCATCTAATCAGGGCAATAATCAGAGCAAGGTCGCACTGCCTGCTGGCTGGGCGTCAGTCACTGTCCCACAGTGAAGGTGTGGGGCACACAACCTCAACGAATCCTCACAGTGAAGTGAGTGTGGATTCTTACAGACACCACAGAGCCAGACAGCTGTAGGTGGAATACTTGGGATTTCAGCCCGCGCCCCAGTGCCAAGTCCTCGTTCGTTCCTTGAAGTCAGAGACGCCGAAAGCATGGCTTGCAAACCAGTGTCAGGGCCCATGATGACTTGGATGTGCATAGGCGAACATTTCACACACAGCTTTGGAGCAGAGTGTATTTTTTTCTGTGATAAATAAAATCAGCTACCGCATAGAGCAGTGTTGAGCCCTTTTGTTGGAGGTTGGGGAAAAACACGGACATCGCCCAACCTGGGCCAAACCCTCTCAAGATGCCTGGAAACACCTCTGCCCTTTCCCCAGCATTCCTCCCTGGGCCTAAGCTGCTCACCGCCTCTCTTTCTCTCCACGTCTCCGTCCCCACACACCAGGGAGGCCATCCCCTGTCCCCAACAGCTCGTCCAGCGTTGGGTCCCAGCACTCTCTCCCACACCTTTTCTCCAGTGCACCAGTCTCCTACCTGCCTCCTCACGCATGGAGACCAGGCTAGGAACCGTACACAGTATGTCAGGTGGACAATGTGGTCTGAAGCCCTTGAACTTAGGTTTCAGACCAAATAAACTCATGAATGCTCTGCACACCGCATAGAGGCAGAGCAAAGTCAATATTCACTTTGAAAGCAAAGTCACTCTTAGCAAAAGAGATAAACCACTGTGTGTGTGTGTGTGTGTGTGAGTGTGTGTGTTATAAATACTTGTATATATACATGTTACTTTGTGCAGAAACACTGACATGGTAGAATCATAAAGTCTTGAGCCATTCCTTTCTAGATCTCCCTGGATCCTATGCATAGCCATGGGATGGAAGGTCACATAGGTGTGACCTTGGTGCCATTTGGCAGTTTCAGGCCCTCAGATGGCTGAGTGCCCTTGGGCATACATACATGTCCATGCTCTCCTGCTCTCTGCCTCTTCCCCCCTCAAGTCAGCTCAGGACGGTGAAGGTCTGGCACAAGCCCTTCCAGATAGCAAAGGAGGACGGTTAGAGAAACTGGGTCATAACGTCCCTTCCGCTCCTCTGGTCTGCGGTTGGATGGAAAACGAGGGGTAGGGATTGAAACCGGATGGCTTCCCTGTGTGATGGCACAGTTGTTGTTATTTGCGGCGTACACGGGAACACACAGCTACTTGGTGGGATTCTAATTTGTGGAATAGGCAACTCAAGTTAAATGCTCAGTGCAGCTTGTATGCATATGTAGTGAAACGTGTGGGCAGAACGGAGACTGACAGCCAGACCCAAAGCAGATGGAAAGAGTTGCACCTTTACCCAAAGTGATCCGTCACTGAGGAAGTTGATGTGTGCTTAACTCCTTTGAGGTGTTACCACTATTGGAGTGGAAAGGTAGGAAACAGCTAAACATCCATCCGAAGAGGTAGCTTGAATAAGTTACAAGAGACCTCTATTTCTTAATTCTGTGATGCCACGAAATTGACATGAAAACACACCCAGCACCCACTGTTGGATAGAAATCTCAAGTATGGAGAAATTACGTATTGAACCCTTGAGGGCATAGCTTAGTGGGTTGAGCAAAGGCCTAGGAACCAGAGGATCACGGTTCGATTCCTGGTCAGGCCACATGCCTGGGTTGCAGGTCAGTTCCCAGCAGGGGATGCTCCAGAGGCAATCATACATTGATATTTTTCTCCCTCTCTCCTTCCCTTCCCCTGTAAAGATAAAGAAATATAATCTTATAAGAAATGTTTTAAAGAAATTACATATTGAGTAATAGTGGTTTTGTGATGTAAAACAGAGGAACACATACTTTCCTACTTGTTAAATATTTATTTATTTCAGAACACTCTTTTCTGACCACCTAAGCCCCGGGGGAGGTACGGATTTCAAACCGTCCAACAGGGCACACAGTGTGCGGCCCTCATCGCCACTCCTGGGCCTCCTGGTCCCCATACCCAGGGACAGTTTTTGACCCCAAACCAAGGACAGTGACGTCATTTGTAAAATGAGCACACTAAGATATGCAACAGTAATGTATCTTCACACACACACACACACACACACACACACAATTAAACAATGTGGCCCAAATAATGCCTGTCTTGAAAGAGCAAACTGTGAGTCCCTCCTAAAACACTGACACACACACACACAACCTGCGGAAAACGTCCCCATGAATGTTTGCAAAACTGTTTGGACATAGCGGTGGCAGGGGGCAGATGAGCCTGGAAACACGACCTGGTTCCCTACCGCACCACAACCGCGCAGGCCCTCTGCAGAGCCTGCGGATGGTCTGTGGGAACTGTGTGAAGAGGAACTCAGTTCAGCGAGTCAGAAGACGACCTGAGACAGTGCAGACGCCCCTTGCTTGTGGGAATGGAAGGTTATCGCTGCACACATGCGGGTGTGTGCCCAGTTTTCTGACTAGAGGCAATTCCCTTGAAAAACACGGACAGAGAGCAGGTAGCAGCTGGGAACAGCGTGGCAGGTTCCCCAGTCCAGAAACAGACCTCTTTCACACAGTAATTCCAACAGGCACGGAGGCGGCTCCCTGGAGGGCACTCACTGGGGCACGATCCAGGCGTGCTGCCGCCCTAGTCACTGCACTCGTTAGGGCGCGGAGGCCAACTCCTTAGGGGTTGAATCAACCCCTCGGAGGACGCCATCTGGAGGGCCTGGTGCTCCTTCGTGGGCACGGCCCAGCCTCCAGGCCGGGTGATGCAGAGGGGCGTCCCAAGCGCCCGCACAGACACCCGAGCCTGCAGACTGAGCCCTTCCCCTCTAGGAGAAGCTGCGCAGCCCAGGCTTCAGCCCAGGCTTCCTGTGCGGTGGACTCGGGCCCAAACTCAGGTGCACAGCGGGAGCCCGGAGCCCCAGGTGGAGGTGGTGCTGCTTGTCGCTGAGCATCCTGCAGCTGCGACCCAGAACTCATGGCTTGCCGGGGCCGGGCTGAAGTCCAGTCTCCCCTGGTGGTTGTGCGCCAGGCCTGGGTACCCGAAGGCATCCAGCAGGAAGGTGGTGGCGGAGCCCTGGCATCCAAGCCTCCCGGCCGCTCCCGCACGCCTCCCAGCGCTCTGGCTGGGCATCCAGCTCCCTCTCCCTGGGGGACACACACGGTACACACCAAGGCAGCATATCGGGCTATTGATCTTTGGCCCCCGCTTCCGGGGCCGCCACCTCAGCTTTTCCGGACCCCCTGGTGGTCTCCGCCACCCCCTCTCCTCCCCCACCCACACGTGGATTGCCTCCCAGAACTGGTGAAGGGGGAGCCTGGCACCCTTGACCTCGCGCTGGCTGCCCTGCCAGGATTCCCCAGGCCCCTGTCGCCGCTGGGTCTGGTCTAGGCGCAGCTCCTCCCCCTCCCAGGACTGTGCTCACCACCCCTAGATGCCTAGAAACTTATTGAGCAGCTTCACTGCGTCCTTGCCCCACCAGACACTTGTCGAATGTGCTGTACAGAGACTCCCCAGGACCCTGTCAAAAACAACTGCTTTGCTAGCCCGAATTTCAGTCACGAGGCAGTATTCTACTGAGCAGCTGCGGGTGACCTGCCACCATTCTGGACTCTGAGGAAGTGGACCTGCCTGGATCAGGCATTCCAAAGCACTTGCAATCTACCAGGCTCAGTTATAGAAAAGTATGGTAACTGGTGTAGTGTGTGTTGGCCGCGATGGGGATAAGAACAGAGGGCTCGGGAAGACAAAGCAAGGCCCACACACAGTAATGGGAGTGGTGCGTGGGAGGGTTCAGGAAAGACTCCTCCTCCAGGATGGATTCTTGTATTGCTATGGTAAAGCTTTGTTTTGTTCTCTACACACTGTCCCGGTGATGAAGTCCACTTATGTAATGATGCAGCTGCTTCTGCTGTGGAGTCAATGTTTCCATGTGACCTTTTCCGAGCTTCTTACACTTGATGTACCTAATTTTCCTAGAAACCTTGTGCGGTGTGCTTGTGCGTCTTACCGACACTGCCCATTTCTACCTTTGAATTGACGTGTTTAGTCAGATTCTGGGCCTTCCATGGAACTGTGTACGGTGCCGCCTCGATTTCTTTTTTTTTCAAAGATTTGATGTATTTATTTTTAGAGAGAGGGGAAGGGAGGAAGAAAGAGAGGGAGAGAAACATCCATGTGTGAATGCCTCTAGTGAGCCCCCACCAGGGTCCTGGCCTGCAACCCCAGCCACGTGCCCTGANCCCCGCACGCCTCCCAGTGCTCTGGCTGGGCGTCCAGCTCCCTCTCCCTGGGGGACACCATGCAAGCCAAGGCAGCATATCGGGCTATTGATCTTTGGAGCTCTGTTCCCTGGCCAGTGGGCTTTATTTCAGTAGTGCTCTGTGTCCATCAGGCTTCTGACTTCATCTTAGAGAAATGGGTGGATGGGTTCGCCTGGTGCCTTGAGCAAAGTGGCTGAGCTGGTGGGGCCAGTGAGGATGAGGATGGAGGTGGGGGAAGAGAACCAAGGAGAGCAGGATACCTGGGCCAGTTGTGTCTCTGCAGTTGGGCAGTAGCCCTGCCTTGCCCTACCTATTGCATTCTCCACCATAAACTGGAATTTGAGAAAGTAATAACCATGCAGTGCTGGCTGGCTTGTGAAAGGGGCGGTGATGGGTGAGGGGTAACTAAAGTTTTAAGGATTTACTGTACTGCCCCTTTGTCTACAGTACCAAGATTGGCCACTTGTTGAAAATGAGGCCCTGGCCCTTCCTCTGATCCTAGATTAACTTGACTCGTATAAACTGGCAACTGTATGGAGCCCTAGCACCTTTTCCTAAGAGACTTTTTTACATCACTAATGAACACATGGAGATTGCCTAGATCCAGGCTCGTTCTGTTACTTACTAGCCTTGGAAATGAACTTGAAGGTCTCTGAGTCCCAGTAATTTCTTTTGAGAAAAGGGAATAACATACTATATTCCAAATGTAGTAGGTCATATGTTGAAGAACATATATGAAGTATTTAATGCAGCAGAAAGAAATCAGTTTTATTCTAGCTATATTCTTTCTAAATTTATTTTCCACTAATTTCCTAACTTAAAATTTTTGTTGGATTTATTTTTAGTTTTCTTCCTATGCCAAGATTCAGGAAGTGTTCTGGTTGTTGGGTGAGTAAAAATCAACATAACTTGATTCTTTTCCTCAAGCACCTCAAGTCTAATGTAGTAGGCAGACACACAGACAAATTACATGCAAGGGTTTGATGTGAAGAATTAGCAGTCTTTTAGCAGTATCTTGAGACTACAAAGGAGAGACACAAAGGAAGAAGCTGCAGACTGGAAAGGACTGGGGATGAGTGGCCAAAGAAATATGATACCTGAGAATATTGTCTTCTTGTCAGAGTAAAAAAGCTGATGTGTATTGGACAGTTCCACTAATATATGTGGGTTCACATTTTTTATTATGTCAGGGTAACTCTGAATAACACCTATGCCTTTCACCTAAAAAATTAACAGCAAGAACAGAGGAGCTCTAGGAACACAGAGGGCACCATTTGGAAGTGTTTACTAAACTTATTTTTAAATGAGGGAACTGAGGCACATAGAGGGTCAGAATAGCCCACAGTGACACTGCAAGTCAGTAATAAAGCTGACATAAACAGATAGCTTGATGCCAGAGTGTGCCCTGTGAGTCAGTTCACTACATGGAGGAGGACACAAAAGCATGGCCAGGCCACTCGGGTAGAAAGTTGGCAGCAGAGTTTAAGTCCAGATCTATGTGATACCAAATACCCCTATGCTTAACCTGCCCCGCTGTTGTTCTGCCACAGTAGATGATCAGTAAATGGTAGCCTCTTCTAATCTAGTTCACTGTGCAGTGAGCAGGTACTTATTATGCACCTACTATGTGCCAGAATGTGTGCACTGGGGTAAGAGAAATAAATCAGGTACATTTCCTGCACTCAGTTTAGAAAGTGTCAAACATGTATTGTATTTATTTGCTTGGGTTGCTATAACAAAACACCACAGACTGGGTGACTTAACAGAAATTGTTTTTTCACAGTTCTGGAAGCTAGAAGTCCAAGGTCAAGGTGTTGGAAGGTTTGGTTTCTTGTGAGTTTTCCTTGAATTTCATATAATTGTCTTTTCCCTGTGTCCATGCATTGTCTTTCCCTGTGTACATACACATCCCTAGTGTCTCACTGTGTATCCAAATTCTCTCTTCTTATAAGTACACTAGTCAGATTGGATTAGGGCCCACCTTAATGCCCTTATTTTTACTTAATCCCCCCTTTAAAGTCCCTATCTCCAAATACAGTCACACCGTGAGGTACTGGAGCTTCAATATATGAATTTTGGGGTGACATGGTTCAGCCCATAACAGATGTAACATCGAGTTTTGAAATAATCTCCTTCCCTTTAGGTAAGGATGACTTCATATCTCAAATAGGATAAGATGAGCAGATAGGCCATAGGAAACCACATCTCCAGAATTCTGAAGATGCTGCTACAATTTTGGATGATTTGAAAAACAAACAGTTTTTTCTTCTAATTAAAAAAATACTTTATTTACTTTTTAGAGAGAGCAGAAGGGAGGGAGAAAGAGAGGGAGAAAAACATTGGTTGCCTCTCTCACTCACCCCCAACTGGAGACCTGGCTCACAACCTAGGCATGTGCCCTGACTGGGAGTCAAACCAACAACCTTTCAATTCACAGGCTGGCACTCAATCCACTGAACCACACCAGCCATGGCTGAAAAACAGACAGTTTTGAGACATAATAACCTGTGGCCCAGAAATAAATTTAAAAAAGATTTTATTTATTCATTTTTAGAGAGAGGGGAAGGGAAGGAGAAAGAGAGGGAGAGAAACATCAATGTGTGGTCGCCTCCCACGGGCCCCACACTGGGGACTGGGCCTGCAACCCAGGCATGTGCCTTGACTGGGAATTGAACTGGCAACACTTTGGTCCGCAGGCCTGCACTCAATCCACTGAGCCACATCATCCAGGGCCCTGGAGTAATTTACTGAATATTTGTTGTTATGTTCCAGTCACTGTTTATATGCACATACATATACATATATACACACATGTAAATATGTGTGTATATATGTACATTTATTTATATATATATATGTCTTTATATATATATAAATTAATGCTCAAAATATGTCTAAGAGGTTAGTACTGGTCTTATTCACATTTTAAAGGTGAGGAATCATAGAGATAAAGAAGTTCAAGCAAATTATCTCCAAGGTTATTTAGCAAAAAATAACAGAGCCCAAATCAAACCTATATAATATTCTGAATCCACAGTGAAATGTTTTACTACCATGTTACTCTGCTCACACCGTAAAGGAAAGAGTCCTCTCTCTCTCATTCTCTCTCTCCCCACCCCCTCTATCTCCCACCTGAAACAAGGCATACATTAATATCAAGTCACACAGTTACTCTTCTCTTGCCCCATTTAAGAAAAAAACCCTATGTTACACAGATTGTGTTAACAAATTGTTATTAGAAGCAATCGAACTCCATTAAGTAGGCTATATGTTAAGTGAAAAGTGAATTCCCAATAAATAATTCAACAATTGTTCCATGAGTACCTACTCTGTTTTGCCCTGAATTAGGTATCAGAAATGTAAAAGTAGGTTAAATCTTGCTCTCTCCATTCAAAGATTCTATAGTCCCGTCGGAATGACAGTGCTTACCTGGTACACTGGTAAAACTAAAGGCATTTTGATGTACAGTGAAAAAATTAGGACTTTGAGTCAGATATATCTTCACCTTCCTTGAATTAATCTGGGACTCAAGTCAAGTTCCTCCTCTATTGTCTGTCATGAGCATCGGATTACTTCTGGCACACTGTATATGTAGGAGGACTGTTCTGTGTCAGCACACTGACGAACTTGTATATGGACCATGCAGGTAAGTTTCAACTATAGTTAGACCTGGAGTTGGGTAGAATGCCTTGTTATCTTCCAGGAATGTGAAACTACTGCTACATGTCCATTTTGATATTTAGGGAGAGCCTGCCACAGGCAGTTTTATCACTTCTCTGGTTTCACAAGCTTTAATCTTGCTTCATCCCCCAACCTTAGAGTATAGCTGAAGGATATAGAATGGTCTAATGCCTAGCAGTAAAGAAATGTCTTTTAAGCAACAGAGTTCTACATCACTGATAATTCCTGTCATCTGCCTTGTTTTGCTTTGTTATTTGGTGGAACAAGAGAAGTTGATATCACTTTTCATGGCTATGTAAGTAATAAACTGAATCTATCTGGGCTTGTTATTTACTGGAAAAATCTGCCAGCTTGTTTGACTGTAAGCTTTTAGCAATTTTTAACTACTACTTCTGTTGTACATGATTTGAGTATTAGGGATTAGCACAGTCCAGGTACACAGCATCTGCCAATAAATGGAAGGAATTATTTATGCACCTTTTGCTATTTATAAGATAAATGAAATCAGTGCAGGTGAAATACATGGAATCCCAGTGTTCTTAATACAGATTTTATTGTCATTTGAGGATATGATGATCTAGCCCTAAGGTATACACAGATCCTGGCATCATGTGAGTGTTAAAAATTTAGTTATTGGAGCCAGAAATAGCTGGGTACATGATGATAATCCTAATAATACAAAATTCATCTTTACTGGTTACTTACTATGCTACATACTGTTGGAAACATTTCACATACACCATCTATTTTGATCCTTACATAAATCCAGAAGGCATCCACTCTTATTGTGCTCAATTGACAGATGAGGAAACACAGGATCTTGGGTTCACTAACTGTCCAGAAACACACAGCAAATCAATAAGAAAACTAGAATTGAAACCCAGGATGCCTGACTCTGAACCCAAGCTCAACTAGTTGTGAGAACACGAAAGTCACAATACTTCTTAGAGCCTCAATTTCAATGTCCATAAAATGGGAATATAGGACTTCCTGCATATGGAAGTTGTTTAAAAATATGTGATTAAAGAACAGAGCGTAGTGGCTGACATACAATAGGTACTCAATGGAATAGCTTTTTAAAAATCATGGTAAAATACATATGACAAAAAATTGTCATATTAAACATTTTAAGTGTACAGGTCAGCAGTATTAAGTATATACTGTTGTGCAACAAAACTCCACTACTTTTTCATCTTGCAAAATGGAACAGCATCATTAAACAGCACCATTCCATTTTTCCCACTCCCGGCCCCTAACAAACAACATTCTAGTTTCTGTTTATGAATTTGTCTACCCTAGACATCTCATGTAAGTAGAAACATGTAGTATTTGTCTTTTTGTGACTGGCATATTTCATTTAGCATAATGTCTTCAAGATTCATGTTGTAGAATGAATCGGAATTTTTATTCATTTTAAGGCTGAATAATATTCCACGTTTTCTTTATACATTTATTTGTCAATGGACACTCAGGTTGCTTCCACCTATTGGCTATTGTGAATAATGTTGCTATGAACATGAGTGTACAAATATCTCTTTAAGACCCTGTTTTCAATTCTTCTTGGCACATACCTGGAAGTGGAATTGCAAGATGATATGGTAACTCTATTTTAAGTTTTTACACACCAACTTACTGTTTTCCACAGTGGCTTCACCATTTTACATTCCCACCAACAGTATAAAAATTTTACAATTTCTCTATGTCCTCAACAACACTTGTTACTTTATGTTTTTTAAAATACTAGCTATCCTAATGGGTGTGAGATGATATCATTGTGGTTCTGATTTGTATTTCCCGATGTGCCTGTGGCCCATAAGTATATAATCTTTGCAGAAATATCTCTTCAAGTCTTTTGCTCTTCTTCTTAATTGAATTATTTGTTTTTATGTTGTTGAATTGTAGGGGTTCTTTATATGTTTGGAATATTAACCTCTTATCAGGTACATGATTTGGAGATATTTTCTTCTATTCTTTAGGTTGATTTTTCACTCTGTTGATCATATCCTCTGGTGCACAGAAGTTTTAAATGGCCCAATTTATCTATTTTTACTTTGGTTACGTGTATTTTTGGTGTCCAAGAAATCATTGCCAAATCCAATGTCATGAAGCTTCTCCCATTTCCTTCTAACAGTTTCTTACTTTTTGCTCTTATGGTTAGACCTTTTATTCATTTAGACTTAATTTTTGTAAACAGTGAAAGGTAATATTACAACTTCATTCTTTTGCATGTGGACATGCAGTTGTCTCAATGGCAATTGCTGAAGAGACTGTTCTTCTGCAATGACAGTCATTGGTACCCTTGTTAAAACTCATTTGATCACATATGAAAGTGTATATTTCTTGGATGTCTATTCTATTCTACTGGTTTACATGCTTTTCTTCATGCCAACACCACACTCTTTTGATTAATGTGACTTTACAATACCTTTTGAAATCAAGATCTGTGAATCCTCAAACTTTGCTCTTTTTCAAGATTTTTTTTTTGGCTATTTGGGATCCCTTGATTGCCTTTTCCTGATGATTAGTGATGTTGAGCATCTTTTCATCTACCTTGTGGCCATTTGAATGTCTTCTTTGGAGAAATGCCTGTTCAGTTTCTCTATTTGTTGATTGAATTGTTTGTTTTTGTTATTGAGTCTTATGTGTTCTTTATTTATTTTGGATATTAACTCCTTATCCAATATATGTTTGTAAAACTTTCTCACATTCTTTAGGTGTGTTTTCATTTTGTTGATTGTTTCTTTTGCTGTTCAGAAGCTTTTTAGTTTGATATGGTCCTGCTTACTGATTTTTGCTTTTGTCATCATATCCAAGAAATAATTGCCAGGAACAATGTCAAGGAGCTTCGTCCCTACATTTTCTTCTAGGAGTTTTATGGTATCAAGTCCTATGTTTAAATATTTGATTCATTTGAAATTAATTTTTGTTAGTGGCATAAGATAGGGGTCCAATTTAATTTTTCTGCATGCGTTTATACAGTTTTCTCAACACCATTTGTTAAAGAGATTATTCTTTTCCTATACGTGTTCTTTGCTCCTGTGTTGAATATTAGTTGACCATATACGTGGGAGTTTAATACTTGGCTCTATATTCTTTTTTAAAGATTTTATTTGTTCATTTTTAGACAGAGGGAAGGGTGGGAGAAAGAGAAGGAGAGAAACACCTGTGTGTGGTTGCCTCTCATGTGCCCCACACCAGGGACCTAGCCTGCAGCCCAGGTATATGCCCAAACTAGAAATCAAACTAGTGACTCTTTAGTTCACAAGTTGACACTCAATCCACTGAGCCACATCAGCCAGGGCTAGGCTCTATATTCTGTTCCATTAGTCTATGTGTCTATATGCCAGGACCATACTGTTTTAATTTCTATACCTTTGTAGTATAGTTTGAAATCAGGAAGTGTGATACCTCTAACTTCATTCTTCTTTCTCAGGATTGCTTTGGGTTTTTAGGGTGTTTTGTGGTTCTCTACAAATGTTAGTGGGTTTTTTGGTATTTCTTTGAAGAATGCCATTAGCATTTTTTGAGGATTACTTTGAAACTTTCCATGGCTCAGGGGTAGTAAACATTTTAACAATATTAATTCTTGTCATCCATGAACATAATATTTTCCCATTTGTTTGTGTCTCTTTCCATTTGTTTCAGCAAAGTGTAGTAGTTTTCATTGTATAGATCTTACACTTTATTAAATTTATTCCCAAGTATTTTATTGTTTCTGATGCTACAGTAAATTGGATATTTTTACATTTCTTTTTCAGGTATTTTATTATTAGTGCATAGAAATATACCTGATTTCTTTATATTGACTTTATATTCTGCAACTTTACTGAATTCATTGATTAGTTTCAGCAGTTTTTTGATTGTGTGTTTCAGATTTTGTACATATCAAATCATATCATTTGCAAACAATGACAATTTTGCTTCTTTCTTTTTGATTTGGATACCTCTTATTTCTTTGTCCTGCCTAATTGCTCTAACTAGGGCTTCCATTACTATATTGAATAAGAGTGGTGAGAGTGGGCATCCTTTTCTTATTCAGTGTTGAGTACAGTGTTAGTCGTGGGTTTGTTGTATATGGCCTTTATTATGTCTAGGTCTGTTCTTACTATCCTCAATCTGTTGAGGGTTTTTAACATGAAAGGATGTTTTGTTTCATCAGATGCTTTTTCTATGTCTACTGAGATAATCATATGATTTTTATCTTTCATTCTATTAATTTGGTATATTATACTTATTAATTTGTATATGTTGAGCCATCCTTCCATCCCAGGGATAAACCCAACTTGGTCATAGTGTGTAATGTTTTTAATGTGTACTTGAATTCCATTTGCTGATATTTTGTTGAGAATTTTTGCATCTATATTGATCAGAGGTATTGGTCTATAGACTTTTTTTCTTGTGGTGTTTTTATCTGGCTTTGGTATAAGGGTAATGTTGGCCTTAAGA
Source organism: Sturnira hondurensis (assembly GCF_014824575.4). Classification (NCBI taxonomy): domain Eukaryota; kingdom Metazoa; phylum Chordata; class Mammalia; order Chiroptera; family Phyllostomidae; genus Sturnira; species Sturnira hondurensis. Next base: position 12,567 of record NW_028096072.1, read on the forward strand.
ATGGGTTTGGAAGAGTTTCCTCCTCTTCAGTTTCTTTTTGAAGACTTTGAAAAGGACTGGCATTAATTTTTCTTTGAATGTTTTGTAGAATTTGCCAGTGAAGCCATCTCATCTGGAGGTTTTCTATATTGTGATATTTGTAATTATGGATTCAATCTCTCTTTACATGTTATTGGTCTGTTCTGATTATCTATTTCTTCCTGATTCAGTCTAGGTAAGTGTGTTTCTAAAAATGCATCTGTTTTTTCTAAATTATCTAATTTGTTGGCATGTAATTGTTCAGAGTAATATGATTCCACATATTTTTAAATTTATGTATATGTTTTATGTATATATTTTTCTTTCTTAAAAAAGATTTTATTTATTTATTTTTAGAGAGAGGGGAAGAGAGGGAGAATGAGAGGGAGAGAAACATCAGCATGTGGCTGCCTCTTGTGCGCTCCCTACTGGGGACCTTGCCCACAACCAAGGTATGTGCCCTGACTGGGAATTGAACTGGTAACCCTTTGGTTCACAGGCTGGCACTCAATCCATTGAGCCACACCAGCCAGGACTGATTCCATGTATTTCAGTAGTATCAGGTGTAGTGTCTCCTCTTTCATTTCTAATTTTGAATCTTCTCTCTTTTTTCTTAGATAATCTAGCTAAAGTTTTGTCAGTTTCATTTATCTTTTCAAAAAACCTGTTCTTAATTTTGTTAATTCTTTCTATTGCCCTACCTTATATGTAAAAACTCTACAGACTCCACCAAAAATCTGTTAGAACTAATCAGTGAATTCAGTAAAGTCTCAGGATACAAAATTAATACACAAAAATCATTTGCATTTCCCTATACTAAAAACAAACAATTGGAAGGAGAAATTAAGAAAACAATCTCATTTATAATTGCATCAAAAAGAATAAAATGCGCCCTGGCTGGTGTGGCTCAGTGTATTGAGCATGGGCCTGCGAACCACACGATCGCAGTTCGATTCCCAGTCAGGACGCATGCCTGGGTTGCGGGCCAGTTCCCAGCGGGGGACTCACAGGAGGCAACCATACATTGATGTTTCTCTCCTTCTCTCCTTCCCTTTCTCTTTAAAGATAAATAAATAAAATATTAAAAAAGAATAAAATGCTTAGGAATAAATTTAACCAAAGAGGTGAATGTGTAATATACTGAAATCTATAAGACATAGATGAAAGAAATTGAAAAAGATACTATTAAATGAAGAGATATTTTATGCTTATAGATTGGGAGAATTACTATTATTAAAATATCTATATTACACAAAGCTATCTCCAGATTCAATGCAATTCCTATTAAAATTCCAATGACATTTTTCATAGAAATAGAAAAAAACAATCCTAAAATTTGTGTGGAAATATGAAAGACTGAATATCCCACACAATCTTGAGGGTAAAGGACAATGATGGAGGCATCATTATTCAAATTATATTACAAAACGATAGTAACCAAAGCACTATGGTATTCATGGACTTGGACAATAGTGTGGTGATTACAGGGGGAGGGGTGTATAAGAGGGATAAATGGTAATGGGAAAAAATATAATTAAAAAGACTATTGTATTGGCATAAAAACAGACACATACAGATTGATCAATGGAACAGACTAGAGATCCCAGTAACACACACACACACACACACACACACACACACACACACTAATTTACAACAGAGAAACCCAGAATATAAAATGGGGAAAGGATAGTCTCTCCAATAAATTGTATCAGGAAATTTGGATAGCCACATGCAAATGAATGAAACTGGACCTTTATTTTATACCATGTACAAAAATCATCTCAAAATGGATTAAAAACTTGCATGTAAGTCCTAAAATTGTAAAACTCATAGTTGCACACTTTCGTTGCAAACAAGTACTGTTTTGTGTGTTATCTTTAGAGCCTTACTGTATTGAAGTGATTATCAACTAAACATTATGTCTGTTGTAACTTTGATAAATATTTCCATTTTTGTTACTTATTAGTGCATCTTTTGTGTGTGTGTGCGTGAAGTGTCAAATCTTGTGACTATTTAAAAAAATACTGATGGCAGTGTAGGCAAACATGGCTTGCATCTTTGCACAACCACATCAAAAATTACAACTAAAATATAGAACAACCGTAACTCAGAACCATCAGAAATTGAGTTGAATAGAAATCTGACAACTACGGAATAAAACCACATCCATCTGGACTGGTAGGAAGGGTGCAGACATGGAACCAGCTGGTCCCACAGCCACATGTGGTGGATGAAAATTTGGGAGGGATATTCCACCACCCCCCCACCAGGCTCCCCAGCCCAGGGTTCCAGTGCTAGGAGACAAGTCCCTATAACTTCTGGCTGCAAAAACCAGTGGGGATTGGAGTCTGTGGAAGAAAATTCTGGAGACCCAAGCAGTTCCTCTTAAAAAACCCACACATGGACTCAACTACTCAGACTCACTCCTTATGAGCTCCAGCACTGGGGTAACAGCTTGAAAGGCACCAATGGCACGCAAGGAGAAACTGAAGTGTCTGGCATCAAGGCAGGTAGAGGCCATTGTCCTTTTGCTAAACCTTTCCCCAACAGAGTCATAGAGCTAGCAACCTGATGCCATATCTGAAACTCCATCAACCTGGCTGACACTGTTTGACCTGCCTTGGAAATCCCCAGAGACTCCACCCCACCCAACTTAGGGGCCCACCTAAGCTACTTTTCCATATGAATGGCTGGTCTCCAAAAGGAATCCTGGATCTATCTTTCTTTAGCATATAGCTTCTTTGCAACACCACTCCATCCTGGAGGGTCTGGTTGGGTAGTTTCTCTGGTAGAATTATGTGGGGGGAGGGGAACTGGGAATCTAGCAGGTTCTCTTCAGAGCTGTGACATTTAAGATGCAGATGTCTCTCTTTCTCTCCTCTTTTAGAAGGAGTTATAAGGCTGAGCTTTCCTAGAACCTTGGAGGCATGAAGCTGAATGTCTTTATCCTCAAGGAGAGTAAACCAAGATGACCTCCTTGTTCTCTTCCTGATTCTTCATTTGCCCTACCTCTCCAGACTCAAAAAAATCTGAGATCAAGGTATGGAAGGTGTAAAGTTCTTCTGGGTTTAAATTGTAGGTACTTTCTTTTTCTCTAGCTTCAGGGACAGTTCTTTCTGATCTTGTTGATGGCCCTATCAGGAGTATTCTCTAAGGAGGCCCTGAAGCAGGGAGTATCAACTCGTAAGAGGGCTCTGGGACTGGAAGCTGAACACCTAAGAAGTAAAAAAAAAAAGCCCTGGCCAGGTGGCCCAGTTGGTTGGAATGTCGTCCCATACACCCCAAAAGTTGGGGGTTTGAGACCCAGTCAGGGCACATACCTAGGTTGCAGGTTCAATCACTGGTTGGGGCACATTTGGGAAACAATCAACTGATGTTTCTCTTTCACACCAGACTGTCTGTCTGTCTCTCTCTTCACCCCTCCTTCTCCCTTTCTATTTCTAAAATCAATAAACATATCCTCAAGTCAGGATTAAAAAAACAGTCCATAAAGTTTGAGTGTATATCCTTTTTTTGTTTCTGCTATTACAGTTCTCCCAATTCCTCCCCACTTTTCTCCCCTCCTCCCAGCCTGCCCCCAACTCCCACAGTCAATCCCCCACCTGTTGTTCCTGTCCAATAGTCATGCATATATTTTCTTTGACTAATTGCTTCACCTTCTTTCAACCAATCCCCCTCCCCTTCCCCTCTTAAAGCTGTAAGTCTCTTCTGTATTTCTGTGCTCTGATTCTATTTCACTTGTTCGTTTATTTTGTTCATTAGATTCTTTTTTATAAGTGAGATCATGTGATATTTATCTTTCATTGACAGTCTTATTTCACTTAGCATAATAGTCTCCAGCTCTGTCCATGCTGTTGAAAAAGATAAGAATTCCTTCTCTTTTACTGATGCTTAGTATTCCATTGTGTAAATGTACCACAACTTTTTTATCCAGTCATCTAGTGATGGGTACTTAGGCTGTTTCCAAATCTTGGCTATTGTAAATAACACTGGTATGAACGTAGGGGTGTATATATTCTTTTGAATTGGTGTTTCAGTAATCTTTGTATATGTTTGCAGCCATGGAATCACTGGGTCAAAAGGTAGTTCCATGTTCAATTTTGTGAGGAAATTCCATACTTTCACAGCGGCTGCACAAATCTGCATTCTCACCAACGGTGCACTAGGGTTCCGTTTTCTCCATGTCCTTGCCAGCACTTGTTGTTCATGGACTGTATATTCTTTGAGGGAGTTATGGGGCTATAACATAACTACTTGTAGATATGTTAACTTTTTATTGAGCTTTTTAAGATTTTATAAACTTCATTGAGGTGTAATCGGTATATAATAAACTGTATATTCTACAAATTTTAATTGTGGTAAAATATATATAACACTTGACATTTTTAAGTGAACAGCTCAGTGGCATTAAGCACATTCCCCATTAAACATTAACTCCCTATGCCCCCTCCAACCACCCCCTGGTAGCCTCTATTTTACTTTCTGTCCCTATGAATTTGCCTATTTTAGACACCTCATATAAGTGGAACCATACAATAGTTGTCCTTTTGTGTCTGTATATTTACCTTAGAATAATGTCCTCAAATGTTTATTCATGTTGTAACATATTATCACAACTTCATTCCTTTTCATGTCTGAATAATATTCCATGATGTGCATTTTTGTTTGTTTCTTTATTCATTCACCTGTTGACAGACACTGGATCATTTCCACATTTTGACCATTGGGAATAATGTGGCAATGAACATGTGTATGCAATACTATTTGAGTACCCTCTTTCAATCCTAGCATTCCACTAGGAGTGGAATTGCTACACCATATGGTAATTCTATGTTTAGCTTTTTGAGGAAATGCCATACTGTTTTTATGGTGGCTGCACCATTTTACATTCGCACCAAAAATGCATGATTTTTCTAATTTCTCCACATCCTTGCCAATACATATTAATTTTCTGAAAATTATAGCTATCCTAGAAGGTATGAAGTGTTATCATATTGCAATTTTCATTTGCACTTACACAATGACTGATAGTGTTAAGCATCTTTTCATTTGCTTATTGGCCATTCATATATCATCTTTGGAGAGATGTTTATTTCAGTCTTTTGCCATTTTTGACAACAATACATTTTTTTATATTTTTTTATTTAATTATTGTTCAAGTATAGTTTTCTGTCTTTTACTCCCATCCAAGTCCACCTCCCACTGCTCCCCACCTCCCTCCTATTTCCACGCACCACCTTAGGTTTGTCCATGTGTCCTTTATACTTGTTCCTGTGAATCCTTCCCTTGAAATTCTCTCCCCTCTCCCCTTTGGTCCCTGTCAGCCTGTTCTATATTTCAGTGTCTTTGGTTATATTTTGCTTGCTTGTTTGTTTTGTTGTTTAGCTTCCTGTTAAAGGTGAGATCATATGGTATTTGTCTTTTACCACCTGGCTTATTTTACTCAGCATAATGCTTTCCAGTTCCATCCATACTGTTGCAGAAGATAGTAGCTCCTTCTTTCTTTCTGCTGCATAGAATTCCATTATGTAAATGTACCACAGTTTTTCATCCATTCATTTACTGACAGGTATCTAGGTTGCTTCCAACTCTTGGCTATCGTGAATTGTGCTGCTATGAACATCGGGGTGCATAGGTTCTTTGGGATTGGTGTTTCAGGGTCCTTAGGATATACTCCTAACAGTGGAATTGCTGGGTCAAAAGGCATATTCATTCTTAGTTTTCTTAGAAAATTCTATACTGGTTTTCATAATGGTTGTACCAGTCTGCAATCCCACCAACAGTGAACTAGGGTCCCTTTTTCTCCACAACCTCTCCAACATTTGTTGTTTGTTGCTTTGTTTATGATAGCCATTCTGACTGGTGTAAAGTGGTATCTTATTGTGGTTTTAATTTACATCTCTCTGATAGCTAGCAATATGGAGCATCTTTTCATGTGTCTCTGGATCCTCTGTATGTCCTCCTTGGAGAAGTGTCTGTTCACGTCCTTTGCCCATTTTTTAACTGGGTTGCTTGTTTTCTTAGAGTGGAGTCATATAAGCTCTTTGTATATCTTGTAGATTAAATCTTTGTCTGAGGTACCATTGACAAATATGTTTTCCCAAACAGTTCGTTCTCCTTTTATCTTAATACTGCTTTCTTTAGCCATGCAGAAGCTTTTTATTTTGATGAGATCCCATTTGTTCATTTTCTCCTTTATGTCCCTTGCTCTAGGGGACATATCAGTAAAAATGTTGCTGCATGAAATATCTGAGATTTTCCTGCCAATGATCTACTCTAGGATTTTAAAGGTGTCACAGCTTATATTTAAGTCTTTTATCCACCTTGAATTTATTTTGGTGTATGGTGTAAGTTGGCGCTCGAGGTTTTTTTTTTTTTTTTTTTTTCATGTAGCTGCCCAGTTCTCCCAACACCATTTGTTGAAGAGGCTATTTTTACTCCATTTTATGTTATTGCCCCCTTTGTCAAATATTACTTGCCCATAGAAACTTGGGTTTATTTCTGGGCTCACTGTTCTGTTCCATTGGTCTATGTGCCTGTGTTTATGCCAGTACCAGGCTGTTTTGATTATAGTGGCCTTGTAATACATGTTGGTATCAGGTATTGTGATCCCAACTACTTTGTCCTTCTTTCTCAAAAATTGCAGCTGCTATTCAGGGTCTTTTATGGTTCCATATAAATTTTTGAAGTGTTTTTTCTATGTTTGTGAAATATGCCATTGGTATTTTAATAGGTATTGCATCGGATCTGTAAATTGCTTTGGGTAGTATGGACATTTTGATGATGTTAATTCTCTCAATCCATGAACACAGTATATGTCTCCATTTGTTTGTGTCTTCCTTGATTTCTTTCTTCAGTGTTGTGTAGATTTCTGCATATAAGTCTTTTACCTCCTTGGATAGGTTTATTCCCAGATATTTTATTTTTGTTTTTGCTACGTCAAATGAGATTTTTTTCTTGATTTCTGCTTCTGCTGATTCATTGTCAGTCTACAAAAATGTCTTTGATTTCTGGACATTGACTTTGTACCCTGCTGTACTGCCAAATTCATTTATTAGTTCCAGCAGTTTTTTGGTAGAGTCTATAGGATTTTCCATGTACACTATCATGTCATCTGCAAACAATGACAGTTCTGTTTCCTTCTTTCTGATTTGGATGCCTTTTATTTCCTTTTCTTGTGTGATTGCTGTGGCTAAAACTTCCAATAGTATACGGAATAGAAGTGGTGAAAGTGGACAACTTTGTCAGGTTCCTGAACTTAGTGGAAAAGTCTTTAGTTTTTGCCATTGAGTATGTTTGCTGTAGGTCTCTCATATATATGGCCTTCATTATATTGAGGAATGCTCCTTCTAATCCCACTTTGCTGGGTGTTTTTATCATAAACAGATGTTGTACCTTATCAAAAGCTTTTTTCCGAATCTATTGATATGATCATGTGATTTTTGTCTTTGCTTTTATTTATGTGATGTATTACATTTACTGATTTATGAATATTGAACCATCCTTACATCCCTGGAATGAATCCCACTTGGTCATGTTGTATGATCTTCTTAATGTACTGTTGGATGCGATTTGCCAATATTTTGTTGAGGATTTTAGCATCTATGTTCATCAGCAATATTGGCCTGAAGTTTTCTTTCTTTGTTGTGTCTTTATCTGGTTTTGGAATTAGGATTAAGCTGGCTTCATAAAAAGAGTGTAGGAGTCTTCTATTATTTTGGATTTTTTGAAATAGTCTGTGAAGGGTAGGGGTTAGCTTTTCCTTAAATGCTTTGTAGAATTCTCCTGTGAAACCATCTGGTCCAGGGCTTTTGTGTGATGGGAGTTTTTTGATTACTGCTTCAATTTCATCTGCTGTTGTTGGTCTGTTCAGTCTGTCTTGTTCTTCATTGAGTTTTGGAAGATTATATTTTTTTCTAGAAATTTTTCCACTTCACCTAGGTTTTGAAATTTCTTGGCATACAATTCTTCATCATAATTTTTTACAATTCCTTCTATTTCTGTGGTGTCAGTTGTAATATCTCTTCTTTCATTTCTGATTGTGTTTATTTGGGTCCGCTCTTTTTTTCTTGATGATCCTGCTTAAACACTTGTCAATTTTGTTTATCTTTTCAAAAAACAGCTCCTGGATTCATTTATCCTTAGAATTGTGCCTTTAGTCTCTATGTCATTTAATTCTGCTCTGATCTTGGTTATTTCCTTCCTTCTACTTGCTCTGGGCTGTCTTTTTTGTTGTTCCTCGAGTTCTTGTAGGTGTAGGATTAGGTTGTTTGGTTGAAATGTTTCTATTTTCTTTAGGTAAGACTGTATTGCTATGAACTTCCCTCTCAGGACTGCCATCGCTGTGTCCCATAAGTTCTGGGTTATTGTGAGTTCATTTTCATTTGTTTCCAGAAACTTTTTGATTTCTTCCCTAATTTCATTCTTGACACATTCATTGTTCAATAGCATGCCATTCAATCTCCATGATCTTGGGTGTTTTGGTTTTTTTTCCCTTGGGGTTGGTTTCCAGTCTCAGGCCTTTGTGGTCAGAGAAAATGCTTGGGATGATTTCAATTTTCTTGAATTTGTTGAGGCTCGTTTTGTGTCCTATGATGTGGTCTATCTCTGAAAATATTCCATGTGTGTTCAAAAAGAATGTGTATTTAGCTTCTTTGGGATGGAGGGCTCTATATATATCAGTTAAGTTCATTTCATCTAGGGTGTTGTTTAATGCCACGATATCTTTGTTGATATTTTGTTTGGAAGACCTGTCCATTTTAGACAGTGGGGTGTTAAAATCCCCTACTGTAATTGTATTGCTGTCAATATCTTTCTTGAAGTCCTCTAAGATTTTCTTTATATATTTGGGTGCTCCTATATTGGGTGCATATATATTTATGATATCAATGTCTTCTTGGTGGATTTTTCCCTTGAGTATTATGAAGTGACCTTCTGGGTCTCTCTTTATGGCCCTTTTTTTGAAGTCTATTTTGCCTGATATGAGTATTGCTACCCCGGCTTTTTTTTCCTTGTCCATTTGCTTGGAAAAATTGTTTCTAGCCCTTCACTTTTAGTTTGTGTAGGTCTTTTGTCTAGAGGTGGGTCTCTTGTAGGCAGCATATGTGTGGGTCATGCTTTTTTATCCATTCAGCTATTCTATGTCTTTTGATTGGAGCATTTAACCCACTTACATTTAAGGTTATTATTGATAGGTACTTATTCATTGCCATTTTTGTACCTGTGTTCCTCTCTTTGATAGGAATAAATTTAGTTTTTGTCACATTCATACACATCTTCAATTAAGTATTTAACGAATAGCTGTACTGAACATTTTCTGGTGTTCTAGTTAAATGCACTAAGGGCACAAAAGGGTGATACTTTCTTTTTAAAAAAGATTTTATTATTATAATTATTATTTTTAGAGAGAGGGTAAGAGACAGAGAAACTTCAATGTGAGAGAGAAACATTGATTGGATGCTTCTTGTGCACTCTCACCCAGGGACCTGGCCAGCAACCCAGGTATGTGCCTTGACCAGGAATCAAACTGGTGACATTTTGATCCATGGAGCAGCACCCAATCCACTCAGCCACACCAGCCATGACAACCGCGATACTTTCTTAAAAAATATATATTCAGGCCCTGGCTGGCGTAGCTCAGTGGATTGAGTGCGGGCCTGCGAACCAGACGATAGCCATTCGATTCCCAGTCAGGGCACATGCCTGGGTTGCAGGCCAGTTCCCTGCAGGCCAGTTCCCAAGAGGGGATGCACAAAAGGCAACCATACATTGATGTTTCTCTCCCTCTCTCCTTCCCCTCTAAAGATAAATAAATAAATATAATCTTTAAAAAATCTAACCAATGTGATCATTAACATGATACATCATTATTAAAAAAATTAAAAAAAAAAGAAATATATATTCAGTGGTGTTAATAAATGTTAGAAAAAGTTAGTCCTTGCTGGTATGGCTCAGTAGATTGAGTGCCAGCCTGGAAACCAAAGGGCTGATGGTTTCATTCCCAGTCAGATCCCATGCCTGGGTTGCTGGCCAGGTCCCCATTAGGAGTTACATAAGAGGTAACCATATATTGATGTTTCTGTCTCTCTCTCTCTCTACCTTTCTTCCCCTCTCTCTAAAAATAAATAAAATCTTTTTAAAAAAGAAAAACTTAATAAAATACTGAAACAAATACAAACAAAAATCATGAAAAGCACTTTTAACACAACCAAATAAAATAATCCTGATGGTTGAAATGATTCACACAACACTGAATTAAATATTAAAGAAAATGCCCAAAACAGGTGTATTCATTAGACAAATTCATTAGGAACTCTCTCTTGGTTTACAAAGTTGTGCCCAGTTAGCTTTCGCCTCATTTTGTTCCTTTGTTTCTTCTAAGAAACTAAGGACAATGGAGTGTTAAATTCCCTGACTATGACTGTATTGCTATAAATCTCTCCCTTTATGCCTATCAATGTTTGTTACATATTTAGGTGCTTCTATGTTGGGTGCATAAATATTTAACAGAATTATATCATATTGTTGGATTGCTCCCTTTAACATTATGTGATATCGTTTTTTGTCTCTTACTAGCCTTGGTTTTAAAGTCTATTTTTTCTGATATATGTATTGCTACCACAGCTTATTTTTGTTTTATTTGCATGAAATATCTTTTTCCATCCCTTTACTTTCTATGTGTGTGTCTTTCGATTTGAAGTGGATCTCTTGTAGTTGGCATATGTATGGGTTTTGTTTTCTTATTCATTCATATATCCTGTGTGTTTTCATTTGGATATTTAATCTATTTGCATTTAAAGTGATTATTGATGGGTACATAGTTATTACCATTTTATTATTCATATTTATGTTTTCCCCCTTTCTTCTGCTTAAAGAAGTCGGTTTAATATTTTTTTGTATTACTGGTTTGGTGGTTATGAACTCCCTTATCTTTTTCTTGTCTGGGAAGCTCTTTATTTCTCCTTCAGTTTTAAATGATAGACTTACAGGGTAGAGCAGTCTTGGTTTTAGGTCCTTGCTTTTCATCACTTTGAATATTTCATGCCAGTCCTTTGTGGCCTGAAATGTTTTTGTAAAGCAATCAGCTGACAGGGTTATGTGAGATCTCTTGGAGGTTACTAACTACGTTTGTCTTGCTGCTTTTAAGATTCTTTCTTTATGTTTAACATTTGCCATTTTAATTATGATGTGTCTTGGTGTGGGCCTCTCTGGGTTCATGTTTTTGGGATTCTCTGCACTTCCTTGAGTTGTATGTGTATTTCCTTCACCAGGTTAGGGGAGTTTTCAGTGTTTATTTTTTCAAATAAGTTCTCCATCCCTTCCTTTCTCTTTTCTCCTTGTGGTACCCCTGAGATGTAAATATTGTTATGCTTCATGTTGTCCCAGAGGTCTCTTAAACTATTGTTATTTAAAAAAATTTTTTTTGCTGTTTTATTTGGCTGTTTTCTGCTACCTCGTCTTTTAAATCACTTATTTGATCCTTTGCTTTATCTAATCTGCTGTTGATCCCTTCTAGTGTATTCTTCATTCAAGTTATTGTGTTTTTTATTTCTGACTGGTTCTTTTTTATGATTTCTATGACCTTTTAAAATGTTTTCTATCTCTTTATTGAAGTTCTCACTAAGTTCCTTCAGCATCCTAATAACCAATATTTAAGCTCTGTATCTGGTAGATTGCTTGACTTCATTTTGTTTAGTTCCTTTCTTGAGTTTTCTCCTGTTCTTTTCTTTGGGACATATTTCGTTGTCTCATCATTTTGGTTGATTTTCTGCATTTGTTGTATGTATTAGGTATATCTCCTATGTGTCCAAGTCTTGGTGGGGTGGCCTTATGTAGTGGATGTCCTGTGAAACCCAGTGGTGGTCCTTTTGATTACCTGAGCTAGGTACTACAGCAGTGCCCCTTGTGTGGGTTGTGTGTGTCCTCCTATTGTAGGTGATCCTTGATTGATGTTGGCACTTCAGTGGGTTTGACTCTCAAACTGACTTTCTGTGAATATTGGCCATGCCCACAGTGTATAAGCTGCTATGCTTGGAGGGGGGCTGACCCCTTGGAGCAGGATTCATTCCATTGGATTCTGGTGCCTGCGAAGACCACCCTTTGGGTGTGCTGCTTGTAGAGTTAATTGGGTGGTGCTGTATTGTGGTCTGAAGCCAGCCACTGGGTGTGTTGGTTCTAGAGCCTCTTGGGAGGGGCTCTTGTGCCAGCCAAGGTCTGCTGCTGCCTGTTACTAGCCCGACACTATTTGGTAGAGCTACAAGGTAATCTGCAGTTGGTTTCTGTGTGTGCTGGGCATGCATGAATGTGGTAGAGGTCACACTGTGAAACAAGGCTGGCTGCAACCAGTACCAGGCCTGGAGCTACTCAGCAAAAGGCCCATGGAACCTCAAGACATTCTATCACCTATTGGCTGCCCATAAGGCTCAGCCACTGAAAGAGCCTCAGGAGGTAAGTGAATTGTTGAGCTGGAGTCTCAGGGAGTCATCAGGGTGGGGTGAGTGCTGTTCATCTGGTCAATGCTGGTTCAAATTTGGCTGTGTGAGGGGAGGGCTCAATGCAGGAACAATGATTGCTGTCCTTCTATCCCTTGCTCTGAATGCACACAACTCGGTTTTCCTCATATGTTTCTGGCACACCCTGAGCCTTTGTCATTCAGCCAAAGCCCAGGGTGAGTTCTTGTGAGTGAGTGAATCTGTGTGCAGGTTTTGTTAGAGGTTGTCTGAGTTTTCTAGCAGTCTTCTGTCTCACCTAGAGGGATAGAATTCCCACTGATTTTTATAGCCAAAAATCAGTATTGTAGGGTTTCCTCTTCCTGGCACTGGTACTCTAGGCCAGGGAGCCTGATGTGGGGCTGGGATGTCATACTCATCAGGGGGTCTTCTCTAGCTGAACTATCCCCCCTGATTCTCAGCTGCCACACGTGAGTTTGGGGCCAGCCTATTTTGCATCTCCATTCCTCCTACCAGTCTTGATGTGGCTTCTTCTTTGTATCCTTAGTTATAGGACTTCTATCCAGCTAGTTTTCAGATGGTTCTCCAGGTTGATTATTCTGTAATTTAGTTGTAATTTTGATGTGGCCATGGGAAGAGATGAGCACAACATTCACCTACTTCATCATCTTGACTAGAACCTTAGATATGTTAACTTTTTATTTTATAATATTATTTAGTTCCCAGAATATTTGTTTTAGAGTTACTTTATTTTTTAAAAGATTTTATTTATTTATCTTTAGAGGGAAAGGGAAGGAGAGGGGGAGAGAAATATCAATGTATGGTTGCCTCTCATCTGTCCCCCGCTGGGAACTGGCCGGCAACCCAGGCATGTGCCGACTGGGAATCGAACCACGATCGTGTGGTTCACAGGCCTGCGCTCAATCCACTGAACTACACCAGCCAGGGCTAGAGTTACTTTAGAAAATATTTTATTTACTTTTAGAGAGAGGGAGAGGGAGGGGGAAAAAGAAGGAGAGAAACATCAATTGGTTTCCTCTCACATACCCTCAGCTGAGGACCTGTCTCAGAACCCAGGAATGTGCCCTGACTGAGATTCAAACTGGCAACCTCTCAGTTTGCAGGCCAGTGCTCAATCCAATGAGCCACAGCAGCTGAAGCTGGAGTTACTTTTATTTCATTAAAATATGAAACAGTGATCATGTGTTACCATAGAGATGGCATGGCTTACTAAAGTGGTGTGTTGAGAACTGAGCTGGTCAGTTTGGATAGACACAGAAAAATGAGTCCAATTTATAGTCTTCAAACACCTCAGAGCTGCCTAAGAGAATGTACATAGCACCTGATACACTAACATCATAAAAGTAGGCTACACTAACTCTATATTTGAGGGGATATTTTTTATTATCAGTGTCAATGTCAAAATTCATTTTTACTCGACAAATATGTCCACCACAATTCATGCAGTGTGATATGTACTGGATATGAAAAGGTCAATAAAATGGGGTTCTTGTTCTCCAAGATCTTATAATCTATGTAGTAAGAAGGCAAATACTAACAGAAAATGACAACAAAGCATTATAGGTGCTGGATTTGAAGTTTATATAGAGTGGTAAGCAGGGAAGGAAAAAGAGAAAGAGGAGAAAGTGAAATGAACTGAAAGAGTGGTCCAAGAAGAAAGAGAAAAATGAGGATATATGTCACATTATGAATGTGAAAGCTCTAAATATACTTAGCAATTCTATGAATAACCGGATTTACATCTGATTGTTGCCCATAGAGAATTGCCATGTCATGGTGCCCTTACATGCACTCTTTTAGGCAAAGGCATGAACTACAGCTAATCCGATTCCTATAGGGCTACCTTGTGATTCTCATGAGATATTGGAAGGTCCATATAAAGCTGTTACAAGGACACCTCCCACTCACAGTCCTGTCTTTCCTAGGAGGCTGTCAGGAGACTGTTTCTTATCTAGTTCTTGGTTGTAAGGAGATAGAAAGCTTCCTGTTCTGTGCTCCTCAGAATATAGCTGTGGAATATAAAATCTTTTAACTTCTGTCTAGATTTGGCTCCTTAGCAGCACAGTACCTCACGATTTGTGCTGTAGTATCTTGGCCCACCTTTTTTTCTGTGTTATCCTTTCTGATGTGTGGGACAAAGGTCACAGGTTGCTGACACCTTTGGTTAATCTTCCTTTCACTGTCTATGTAGTAATAAACTGTCTGAATTTATAAGTGGTTCATTTAATCTTTTCTGGTCAAATCTGTCAGGCCTTAACCTTGTCCTTGCCTTCTTTTTATTAGTGAGTTTCACAAATTCTGTGCCTAATGTGAATCTGGTAAGTTTATGATGTCCTCTTAGAAAATGTGGGGCTTCACAGGCCAGGTTAGGACAGCAGATACATTCCCTAGCATCTGGTAGCACACACTGTCCTTTATGTGGTAGGCAAAAGGGGAAGTAGCATCCTCCCACTAAGGGATTACACGGGCCATTTAGGAAAGATAACAATCCCCATGTCTAGGAGTGCAGCCTTGCCTAAGAAATGAGTAAGAAGAGAGAAGTAAGGATCCTCGCAAAGGCTGTGTGAGCCAGGTCAGGGGACAGGACTCCCAGGGATCAGTAGTATAACCTGTTGATAAATGTTTGGAGGTCAAGTGTCTAGAAGTAGGATCAAAACTAGTTGCTCAATTGATGTTTTGTTGTTTTTCAACAAAAACAACAAAAGGTTCAGTAAATGGTCACTTAAAACCAAAATTACATTGTAAAGGTATACTTTTACATTTGTAAAGGTATACTTACAGTGCAAGTTGTTCCTCTATGCCACCTTCTTCCCCTACAGCTTCCAGCTACAGTGTAAATCCAGAAGTGTCTATGTTAAAACTTGGTGTTCTGTTTTTCTGTAAATATAGGAAAAAACACCTAATATACTATGGGAAAACTTTCCATGGAGAGGTAAAAAAAAGTTAAAGTAACTTGTGAGTGAGGTTCAAAATGATTGTGTACCTATAAAAATGGGTAATTTGTCTGAAATGTGATACATGTTTGAAATTTCAATATTTACAAAGTATTTAAATTCCAGTGGTATTTAAAGTTTTCACTCTATAATGATATTTTGTTGGTTGGCAAATTAAAGGTTTCATTCTCAGTGGCCTTGGCTGCTCACTAGCAGGAGTAACTGATAAGCTCCAACAAAATTTGAGGCCCGCTTGCCAAGTAAAGTTTCTTGAAATAATGTCAGCTTCATTGACTCCCTGTGGAAGTCAAAGACAAATTCCTATCTTTTATAAACAAAAAAAAAAACAGTATGTTCCTGGTAGAAAATTTGTAGCTCCTACAAAAGTTGGCTATTTATCTTACAGTGAAAAAGATAGGAGACCTTGGCTGCACATGTTTCTGACAGATTGACTCAATTCTGTAAGGTCACAATGCCCTTTTAGAGAAAAGATAGGTGAGACTCCTCAGGTTGACTAGCCAGTTATAGACCAAGCCCTTGGTGAGCAAACAGACCTAGTTACTGAAGTGTTTGGTAACAAAACAAACAACCAGTCCTTTACATTGTCCTTGAGAACTCTGATGAGTTGCATAAGTAGTTACAGTTAGAGATAAGAGCAAGGGACACCGTAAAGCTAAAAAAGTATTTCATGGTTGTTGTTCAGGCTTCTGTGCCATTGAGAAAATGAAATTATTACCCTCTAATGAGTGACCCTAACCACAGAGAAGCACTCTCTAGTAATCAAGAGTAATCATTTATTGAGAGATATGCTAAATTCCACTCTTTTTCTAAAATATTTTTTTATTTAATTGCTTTTCAAGTACAGTTTTCTGCCTATTAATCCCGTCCCATCCCACCCCCAATGCTCCCCCCTCCCTCCCATTTCCACCCTTCTCAGTTGTTGTCCATGTATCCCTCATATATGTTCCTCTAAATCCCTCCCCTATTTCCCCTGAAATGCCCTCCCCTCTCCCCTCTGGTCACTGTCAGCCTGTTCTCTATTTCAGTGTCTTTGGTTATATTTTGCTTGCTTGTTTGTTTTGTTGTCTAGCTTCCTTTTCAAGGTGAGATCATATGGTATTTGCCCTTCAACACCTGGCTTATTTCACTCACCATAATGCTTTCCAGTTCCATCCATGATGTTGCAAAAGGTAGGAGCTCCTTTCTTTCTGCAGCATAAAATTCCATTGTGTATATGTACCATCGTTTTTTTGATCCATTCATTTACTGACGGGCACCTAGGTTGCTTCCAACTCTTGGCTATTGTAAATTGTGCTGCTATGAACATTGGGGTGCATAGGTTCTTTGGGATTGGTGTTTTAGGGTTCTTAGGATACAATCCTAGCAGTGGAATTGCTGGGTCAAAAGGCAAGTCCAATTTTAGTTTTCTGAGAAAATTTCATGCTGTTTTCCATAGTGGTTGTACCAGTCTGCAATCCCACCAACAGTGGACCAGAGTCCCCTTTTCCCCACACCCTCTCCAACATTTGTTGTTTATTGCTTTGTTTATGATAGCCATTCTCACTGGTGTAAAGTGGTATCTCATTGTGGTTTTAATTTGCATCTCTCTGATAGCAAGTGATACTGACCATCTCTTCATGTGTCTCTGGATCCTCTGTATGTCCTCCTTGCAGAAGTGTCTGTTCAAGTCCTTTCCCCATTTTTTAATTGGGTTAGTTGTCTTCTTTGAGTGGAGTGAGTTCTTTGTATATTTTGGAGATTAAACCTTTGTCTGAGGTATCATTGGCAAATATGTTTTCCCATACAGTTGGTTGTCTATTTATTTTAATGCTGTTTTCTTTAGCTGGGCAGAAGCTTTTTATTTTGATGAGATCCCATTTGTCTATTCTTCCCTTTATATTCTTTGCTCTAGGAGACATATCAGTAAAAATGTTGCTGCATGAAATATCTGAGATTGTCCTGCCAATGTTCTCTTCTAGGACTTTAATGGTGTCATGGCTTATATTTAAGTCTTTTATCCACCTTGAGTTTATTTTGGTGTATGGTGTAAGTTGGTGCTCGAGTTTCATTTTTTTGCATGTAGCTGTCCAGTTCTCCCAACACCATTTGTTAAAGAGGCTACCTTTACTCCATTTTATGTTACTGGCCCCTTTGTCAAATATTAATTGACTATAGAGAGTTGAGTTTATGTTCTCTATTCCATTGGTCTATGTACCTGTTTTTATGCCAGTACCAGGCTGTTTTGATTACAGTGGCTTTGTAATACAGTTTGATATAAGGTATTGTGATCCCTCCTACTTTGTTCTTCTTTTTTAACATTGCAGCTGCTATTCAGGGTCTTTTATGGTTCCATGTGAATTTTTGAAGTGTTTGTTCTATGTCTGTGAAATATGCCATTGGAACTTTAATAGGTATTGCATCGGATCTGTAAATTGCTTTGGGTAGTATGGACATTTTGATGGTGTTAATTCTCTCAATCCATGAACACAGTATATGTCTCCATTTGTTTGTGTCTTCCTTGACTTCTTTCTTCAGTGTTGTGTAGTTTTCTGCATACAGGTCTTTTACCTCCTTGGTTAGATTTATTTCCAGATATTTTATTTTTGTTTTTGCTATATCGAATGGGATTTTTTCTTGATTTCTGCTTCTGCTGATTCATTGTTAGTATACAAAAATGCCTTTGATTTCTGGATATTGACTTTGTATCCCGCTGTTTTGCCAAATTCATTTATTAGTTTGAGCAGTTTTTTGGTAGAGGCTATAGGATTTTCCATGTACACTATCATGTCATCTGTGAACAATGCCAGGTTTTTTTCCTCCTTTCCAATTTGAATGCCTTTTATTTCCTTTAATTGCCTAATCACTGAGGCTAAAACTTCCAATACTATATTAAATAGAAGTGGTGAAAGTGGACAACCTTGTCTTGCTCCTGATCTTAGTGGAAAAGCTTTTAGTTTTTGCCCATTGAGTATGATGTTTGCTGTAGGTCTTTCATATATGGCCTTTATTGTATTGAGGAATGCTTCCTCTATTCCCACTTTGCTGAGTACCTTTATCATAAATGGGTGTTGTACCTTATCAAAAGCTTTTCCCGCATCTATTGATATGACCCTGTGGTTTTTGTCCTTGCTTTTGTTTATGTGGTGTATTACATTTACTGATTTGGGGATATTGAACCATCCTTACATCCCTGGGATGAATCCCACTTGGTCGTGGTGTATGATCTTTTTGATGTATTGTTGGATGCGATTTGCCAATATTTTGTTGAGGATTTTAGCGTCTATGTTCATCAGCAATATTGGCCTGAAGTTTTCTTTCTTTGTTGTGTCTCTATCTGGTTTTGGAATTAGGATGAAGCTGGCTTCATAAAAAGAGTTTGGGAGTTTCCCATATTTTGGATTTTTTGGAATAGTCTGTGAAGAATAGGGGTTAGCTCTTCCTTAAATGCTTTGTAGAATTCTCCTGTGAAACCATCTGGTCCAGGGCTTTTGTGTGATGGGAGTTTTTTGATTACTGCTTCAATTTCATCTGCTGTTATTGGTCTGTTCAGTCTGTCTTCTTGTTCTTCATTGAGTTTTGGAAGATTATATTTTTTCTAGAAATTTGTCCATTTCACCTAGGTTTTCAAATTTCTTGGCATGCACTTCTTCCTAGTAATTTCTTACAATTCCTTCTATTTCTGTGGTATCAGTTGTAATTTCTCCTCTTTCATTTCTTATTGTATTTATTTGTGTCCTCTCTCTTCTTTTCTTGATGAGCCTACTTAAAGGCTTGTCTATTGTGTTTATCTTTTCAAAAAACCAATTCTTGGATTCATTGATCCTTAGAATAGTGCTTTTAGTCTCTATGCCATTTAATTCTGCTCCGATCTTGGTTATTTCCTTTGTTCTACTTACTCTGGGCTGTCTTTGTTGTTGTTCCTCGAGTTCTTGTAGGTGTAGGATTAGGTTGTTTGCTTGAAATGTTTCTATTTTCTTTAGGTAAGCCTGTATTGCTATGAACTTCCCTCTCAGGACTGCCATCGCTGCGTCCCATAAGTTCTGGGTTATTGTGAGTTCATTTTCATTTGTTTCCAGAAACTTTTTGATTTCTTCCCTAATTTCAATCTTGAATCATTCGTTGTGTAATAGCATACCATTAAGTCTCCGTGATTTTGGGTGTTTGAGGTTTTTCATGTGGGGTTGATTTCTAATTTCAGTCCCTTGTGGTCAGAGAAAATGCTTGGGATGATTTCCATTTTCTTGAGTTTGTTGAGGCTTGTTTTGTGTCCTATCATGTGGTCTATTTTTGAAAATGTTCCATGTGCATTTGAAAAGAATGTGTATTTAACTTCTTTGGGATGAAGGGCTCTCTATATATCAGTCAAGTCCATTTCACCTAGGGCGTTGTTTAGTGCAGCTATATCTTTGTTGATATTTTGTTTGGAAGATCTGTCCATTTTTGACAGTGTGGTGTTAAAATCTCGTACTATAATTGTATTGCTGTCAATATCTTTCTTGAAGTCTTCTAGGATTTTTCTTATATATTTGGGTGCTCCTATGTTGGGTGCATATGTATTTATGATGTCAATGTCTTCTTGGTGGATTTTTCCCTTGAGTATTATGAAGTAACCTTCTGGGTCTCTCTTTATGGCCCTTTTTTTGAAGTCTATTTTGTCTGATATGAGAATTGCTACCCCAACTTTTTTTTCTCGACCATTTGCTTGGAAAATTTGTTTCCCTCCTTTCACTTTTATTCTGTGATGGTCTTTTGTCTAGAGGTGGGTGTCTTGTAGGCAGCATATGTGTGGGTCATGCTTTCTTATCCGTTCAGCTATTCTATGTCTTTTGATTGGAGCATTTAACCCACTTACATTTAAGGTTATTATTGATAGGTACTTATTCATTGCCGTTTTTGTACCACAGTTCCTCTCTGTCTCTCTCTTTTCCTTTCTTTCCTTAGAGCAGTCCTTTTAGTATTTCTTGTGGAGCTGGTTTGGTGGAGGCATATTCTTTTAGACTTCTTTTGTCTTGGACGCACTTTATTTGGCCTTCTATCTTGATTGAGATCTTTGGTGGGTAAAGTAGCCTTGGTTGTAGGCCTCTGGTTCTCATTAATTGAAATATTTCTTGCCATTCTCTTCTTGCTTGGGGTGTTTCCATTGAGAAGTCAGTATCTAACCTTATTGGGGCTCCCTTGTATGTTACTTCCTTTTTCTCCCTTGCTGCCTTTAAGATTCTCTCTTTGTCTTGGAATTTTGTCCTTTTAATGATGATGTATCTTGAAGTGGGCCTCTTTGGGTTCCTCTTGAATAGGACTGTCTGTGATTCCTGGATTCATGTAACTTTTTCTCTCATCAAATTAGGAAAATTTTCCATCGTTACTCTTTCAAATAGGTTTTCTATCCCTTGTTCTTCTTCTTCTCCTTCTGGTATTCCTATTATTCAGATATTATACGTTTCATATTATCTTGCATTTCTCTTAGTCCCTCTTCATTCTTTTTGAGCCTCTTTTCCCTTTCTTGCTCTTTCTGGGAGATTCTTTCTACAGTGTCCTCCAAGTCGCTGATCCGATCTTCTGCCTTATTGATCCTGCTCTTCATTCCTTCTACTGTGTTCTTCAGTTCCGAAATTGTATTCTTTATTTCCTCTTGGCCTTTGCCGATAGTTTCTATTTCCTTTTTCATGTTGATATAGTTTGCGGAGAGCTCATTGTAGCCACCCTGTAGTTTCTGGTAGCTCATTGTGAGCTCTTTGAATTTCCTGATAACTAGTGCTTTGAATTCAATATCTGATAGCTGACTTGCCTCTCTTTCATCTGACATTATTTCTGAGACTTCCACCTTTTCTTTCATTTGGGCATTGTTTCTTTGTCTTCCCATTGCTTATGAGACTCTTCCTATTAGCCTCAGCTTCTTAAATTGATCTGTTCTCACTCCCTAGTTTTATCGTGTGAACTTCTGTGGTAAAATACCTGTGAAATTCAGTGGTGCAGTCTCCTGCAGGTATCTTGATGTTCTCCTCTTCCATCTACTCCTTTCTTTGTGTGTGCGTGATCAGCTGGAGGGGGGGGTAAAATGGTTTATGACAGCAGGAGAGTACTTCGTGATATTTACAGTCACAGCCAGTAGAGAAGAGATAGAAAATCTTTAGGCTCTATATAGTGTTAACTGTAATCTTCAACCCAATTTGCCACTTTTAAGAAAGGATAGACCAAAGATAAATCTCTTGTTGGGGAGGGAAGCCTTGTGAGTTGTATCTAGAAAGCAGTGAGGTTGTGTGTGGTCAGATTTTGAGGTAAGGTGAGAGTAAAGAATAATAAATAGGTGTAGCGTGTGAGCAAGTAGAGTTAATCACTACAGTAATAGAATTCAGGAACCTGTAAAGTGGGATAAGACCCGAGAGATGTGTTGTGAAGTATTTACAGTGGTATAGAAAGCAACAAACAAACACACAAAAAAGGGCAAGGGAAGTGAGGAAAAAGCAATAAATTTGGGGTGAAAGGAAGAAGGACTAAAATAGGAAAAAAGAAAGGAGAGGAACAGAGTACTGAAAGATACAGCAACAATAAAATTTAAAAAATATACGATTACTGAAAAAAAAAGTTTTAAAAAAAGTAAAAAAAAAAGTTTAAAAAAAGTTAAAAAAAACCCCACAACTCCTCCCTTGTTGGTTTAAACTGTCCAATCCGGTTTTCCTGGTTTTGGCAGGACCGCTCTGTGGGCTGGGTTGTAGGCCCAGGCACACACCTGCCCGCCAGCCAGGCTACCAGACTAGTGTGCGGGCGCCCGCCCACCCGACAGGCTGCTCGTGTCCCACGGGATCTGGTACCCGTCCTTCCCAGTCCTGTGGCTGGGTGAGAAGCAAGTCAAGCTGCCTTCACAGGAGAACACCTTAGTCCACTTTCCAGTAAAAACTTGTCCAGAAAGCGTGCCTCTCAGCCCAGCCCAATGCCCAACCTGACTGGTTAAGACAATGCTCCTCTCAAATTTCCTGGGCTGGCAGGCTGGTGGGCTGGTGACCAGAGAGGTCTCAACTGAACATGGCCCCCTGTCCTTGCCACCCTCCCTGCACACCTAGGCAGACAGGTCTCTGCCACCCAGCCCCACCTAGATGGTGAGGGAGGGAGCTAGCTCCTCCAAGGACCCCGCAGCTTGCCCAATGCTCCACTGGGTGCTGGGCTCCCTATGAGTACTCCGTGGCACTGGCCGCAGATGGCCTCTATACCCCTAATGAGGTGGTAGCTGCAGCTCCGAGTTATTACGGCTTGGCCGAGGGCAGCCGGCCCTGCCGCTGCCGCTTTTGTCTTTACTCTCAAGTGCTGGGCTCCTGATGAGTCCTCTGTGACAGACGCCCCAATGCTGGCCATAGACAGAAGCCTCTGGGCCCTGGAAGCTGCGGCAGCAGCAGCTCGGAGGTCTTTACCCGCCAGCCAATGGCTGCTGGTCCTGCCGCTGCTGCTTTTGACTTTACTCTGGTGTGCCAGGCTCCCGATGAGTCCTCTGTGGCAGATGCCCCTGTCGTTGGGCGCAGGCGGAAGCCTCTGGGCCCTGACTGCTGCGGCAGCCACAGCTCCAGGGCCGTTATGTGCCAGCCGAGGGCTGCCACCGGCCAGGCCACCTCTGTCCTTACTAGCATCCCTGAGACCCCAACGACCTGTAGCTGTCTGGTTTGTCACTATCTCTGGTCTGTTATTTTCATAAATGCTGGGGAATTGTTGGTTGGGGAATTGATTGCGCTGTTCTTCAGTAAATCTGCCAGGATTTTCTCCCAGGTGTATGAGAACTGGAGTCGTTCTGTCCTACTCTGCCGGCATTTTCCTCTCTACTAAATTCCACTCTTACAATGACCAGGAGATGTGGGAAATTAGCAAAAGGCAATGAGAGTATAGAGGCTTGGCCATTCTAAGCAGCAGATAAGGGATCCATACTAGTTTTCACAGGTGAGAAGGAATGGAAATCACTGTGTTACTTAAAGACTAACCCCATGCTCCCAGCAAACATGTCCACATGCATTTTGGCTGATGCCACAAACATGGAAGAATAACATGTAAAGTCCAGTCATGGTTTGTTGTAGTTGGTCCTTGCATTCATAATAAACAGTGGTCTATCTGAGATGAGTTTCTGTCATCTGATAAACACATGAATGAGAATAAGGAAAGGTATAACTTCCCTTAGGTCCACTGTAACCTGAGCTTGGATTTGTGGTGGAGAACATGAGCACTCAGATGATGAGATAGTCATACAGGGTCAGATTGACTTGTTTACTAGATCATTACTACCTTCCTACCAGGGATAAGAGATAGCCTTTTGTTCTCCAGAGATAGCCTCCAGATCCTGTCCAACAAACTGTCAGAATGGAAGCCTGAACATAGAACTGGGAAAATTTCCTTCAGGTTAATTAGGAGGAAAAAATACAATCTAATTTCTAAACCATAGGACCATGTAGTCCTGGCTATTATGCCAGGGGGAGGGGTTCCAAAAAAGAGATTGATAATTTTACCCTTGTCTTAGTCTGCTTGGGCTACTAAAACAACATGCCATAGACTGGATGGCTTAAACAACAGAAATTTATTTCTTATATTCTGGAA
This sequence comes from Sturnira hondurensis, assembly GCF_014824575.4. Taxonomy (NCBI): domain Eukaryota; kingdom Metazoa; phylum Chordata; class Mammalia; order Chiroptera; family Phyllostomidae; genus Sturnira; species Sturnira hondurensis. The sequence continues at coordinate 36,559 of NW_028096072.1, forward strand.
GCTGGGAAGTTCAACATCAAAGTGCTAGCATATGCACAGTCTGGTAAGAGCTTATTTCCTGGTTTATAGACAGCTGTCTTCTCGTTATGACTTCATATCATGGAAGTGTCAGGGGAACTCTATGAGGTCTCTTTTCTAAGGGCACTAGTTGCATTCATGAGGGCTCTATTCTTATTACCTAATCACATCCCCAAATCTCCACCTCCAAATGCCATCACACTTGGGGGTAAAGATTTCAACATATGAGTTTCTAGGGGACATAGCTATTCAGTTCATTGCACTCATGAAGAAAACTCTATCAGACCATGAGAGAATTACAAAATTTAAAGATCCTGATTACAGCAGGGAGGGATTGGTGCCCAGCTTTGGCATCTACTGTGCACAAGTAGAATGACCAAGAGGACCTTGCTGAAGTTTTTGCTATTGAAATCAGTATTGAAACTGTTAACAGAGCAGACTGAGGCCCATTCATGTGTTGCCTTGGTGTAATACCCAACAATTAATGCTGGAAGGAGTGGGTCTTTATTTACAACATTCCAACCTTGGGAGAGTTTAGAGCACCTCATCTCAAAGCCCTCCTTTCCCACAAGACCCAGAACTTCCCATTCTGCCCGCCAGGCCACTAATCAAAAACATGCCCCAAAGTTTCCCATGTTCTTATCTGGTCTTTGGCTGAACAAACAGTTCTCCAATCCCTCTGGAAGGTACCAAAGTCACCATCCTCTCACAGCTGCTCTCTTCTTCAGGATCTGGTGTATGTTACCAGCAGTCTTCATTTAATAGTCTAGGAAAGCATGTGCTGCATTACTCTGGATCATGGTGAAACTCAGGAAAAGCACAGGTCTTAAAAGTCGAGGTAAAATTCAGGTATAGGAGGACAGGATCTTGCAAGGAAGTCCTTTGCAGCTCTAGACTCTGCTGGAGCAGGCACGGTCACAGCAGCAGCATCTCCTTTATTAGTCCAGGCTGTATGGCCTACTTCCACACTATAAACTAACTACATAGCTGCTTTTTTACTTCTCCCTTCTCATGGCTCTCTTTCAAACCACATGGAAAAAATCCCTTAGTACAGACAGCATGTCTCCTCCCTCACTACTACTCCCTGCATGGCCAAGAGCAGAGAGAGAGAAAGAGAGCAGGAGTGAGAGAGCCTCATGGCTACTACTTCACCCCTACTTCATGGCTCTTCTACTCTCTTCCAAGCCACATGGCTGAGAGCGAGAATAACTGCTGCACTTGAGTTTTAAATCCTGTCCTGCAACTTCCTCTGTAACCCCATTTCCAACTCCTCCCACAGTGGGTTACATCTACCTGTCTTCTGCTTTTCTCCAGCTGCCATTGTTAGTCTGGGGAGGCATGGCCCCTGACAGAGTGAATGATCTTCCTGGCTTCTCCTGCTGGCACTGTAACTGGTGAACTGCTTCCCAGCTTAATGCATATACTGAAAACTCCCCGATAGCTTAAAGCCATGCCCATCTCCTGTGCAGATGTAACTGGCTCAACTATTTATCATGACTATGAAGCTAACCAAGTTGCCAAAGATATGCAAAATCTCTCAACTGCTGCGCTCTGCTTCTCCCTCCTCCACGCAACAGCTGTGGAGGTTTTGGGGACTTTTTTCCAGACCCCTGCTCTACCCCATTACAATACAACACCTTCAACATTACTTCCCTATCCAGACATTTCCCTCTTCAAGACAACAAAGGACTAGGACTAAGGCTGAGGTCCCTTCTTCCCTAAGGGGGATTAAAGTCCTTGTGCACTGGTCAAGGTATGTCGGGGACTTAGTGGCAACCAAACCTTTGACAAACTAAGGTTGCTAAACCTTTTCAGCTCTTTTGGACACTGGCACACAAGCCACTGTGGTGCTGGGCAGCGCCCATTGATATGGCCAGTATGATATGCTGAACGATGCCCTCCCCAAAGATGTTCACATGCTAACGCCTAGAACCTATGAATATGGACTGAGTTCGTTGTTCTGACTGAGGGATTCTTTTTAAAAAATGAAACAAGAATATTTATTTATTTATTCATTCATTTATTCATTCATTCATTCATTTAAATTGATTGGAGTGACATTGGTTAATAAAATTATATAGGTTTCAGGTATACAATTCTGTAGTGCATTATCTGTATATTGTATTGTGTGTTTACCACCCGAAGTCAAGTCAGACTGAAGGGTTCTGATGTGCAATGTTGAACATCACTGATGCACTCTGCTGAAACTATGTGATGAAAGCTAGTTTGCCTTCATGTGTGGGTTCAATTAAAATATATGTGTAATGTGCTGCCACAAGGCAATTTAGACTGCCTTAGATAGATGAATCCATATGTGAGTAACCAGAGCTGGAGGATTAACCTTAACAAAAATCAGTGGCCAAAAACTCAAGTACTGTTTTTGGTAACTATGTGGGCTGATGCCTAGAAAACAACCCCTGAGCCTGATAAAGAAAAGCTGATGATCTTAAAAAATCCAGCAAACAAAAAGGGGGTACAACATCTGATGGACTTGCTCTGTATTTGAGGTACATCATACCTCACACGAGGACCTGCTCAGCCCATTACATAAGATCATTCAAAAGTAGCCATTTTTCCCTGGCCAGTGTGGCTCGGTGGATTGAGTGCCAGCCTGTGTGTGAACCAAAGCATCACCAGTTCAGTTCCCAGTTAGAGCACGTGCCTGAGTTGTGAGTCAGGTCCCCAGTAGGGGCGTGCAAGAAGCAAACACACATTGATGTTTCTCTCTCTCTTTCCCCCACCATTCCCCTCTCTCTAAAACTAAATAAATAAATAAAATCTTTTTAAAAATGTAGCCATCTTTGAATGTGGCCCTGACAAACAACAGGCCCTAGAAACTGCCTAGCAAGCTATGCAAACTTCCACTTGGGCCATTTGGGTCTAAGGAGCTCTTTCAGCTACAAGTGTCAGTAATTGAGAATTATACAGACCAGAGCTTGTGACAAAAATACCTGGCCACCAGGCAGCAGGTAACTACCTGGTATACCCCATTTGAATGACTATTACTGCCTTGTTATTAGGTGCTGATAGAGTCTGACAGACTAACAAAGCAACAGCAGTGTTGTGACACCCTTATACTTCTACCAGGGGATGGATCAGAAATGAGAACACCAACAAAATGAATATTACTTAACAAGTATTCATTATTAAGTGAATGTGATATGTTCAGGGAAAAAATAATCTAGGCATTAGGGAGTCTCACAGCTGTGTGAAAAACTGACTGATCACTTTCCAGATGACACAGTCTCACATATGTGGTCTGTGCTAACACCTTGGTCTTATTGGGCATTGTAGTACACTTAAGGTTTCTGAGGACACCTGACCTGGTTAACAGATCAGCCAGCTAAGTTCAAGGCCAATTAGGTTTATTGGGCCACTGCTGCTGTGCAGTCACAAAGAAAACTGTGTAGTATAACAGCACATGGAAAAAAGAACTTTGTTCAATAGTGTATTTCCATGGTGTTTTCCCTGGAAAACAATCTTCAAAATGTACCCTGTTACCTGTTCATTGACTCATGTGCAAAAGCCAGTGGGCAGGCAGGGTGGTACTTGGCAGTGGAATGACTAGATGATCAAGTCTCATCCTCTGTAAGGACAAACATTATATGGCAGCAAGTTGCACAAGACCCACAACCCCTGTCTATGTTCCACATGCATATAACTATATAACCATATAACTTCCCCATTTGGCCTATGCAGAGGACAGATGAATCTTAGAGAATGACAGTGGGTGGTTGTAAGCTGAACCAGGAGGTGACTTAAATCGCAGCTCAGTTTTTCTGGAGTGTGGCACCTGTTCATGGGTCACATGTTGTACCTCACTGTTAGGAGCCTGCTGAGACTTGATTATAGCTATAGGTCTAGAAGCAAAGAGGGAGGCTTCAGGACAATCAGAATCTTTCATGGCAACTGCCTTGGGTGAAGCCATTATAGTTTCTTTAGGCCATGTAGTCTAATCTCCTCAGTTTGGGGTGGAATGGTCAGGAACACTGGGAGTGGGAAAGCTGTTACCACTGAAGATGAGGAGTCCACTGCAGTTGTAGATGGGGAGGCTGTTTCACTGGTAAAGCAGACTTATCAGAATTTAAAGGCTTTACATCTCAATTTTATCAAGGTCTCACCACGTTTCCCTTCTGATATATAAAATCCCATTCTTTTCTATTCAATGTCCCCAGTTTAACAGTAAACACCCCAGTAGTCTGAAGTTCTATTTGTATTATGATTTACCTTAATCATTGGATGAGATTTTGTGTTTGTTTTTTAGCAATGTCAGCCCTACAGCTGCAGGAGATAAGGCTCTCCTTTGGAGAATGCCTAGAAGGTTTCAGATAATTTACCTGTTGCTTGAACTGTGAATTCAAATCCATTAGCCTACTTTTTTGCTTCACTACTTTATCCAGTGACATTAGGAACAATCAATCAACCTTATATTCATGAGTTTTCCAAAAATGCTTAAAAATATTACATAAACAGTCACCCAGCTCCTTGCTTCTTATAAGTGGTTGATTAGTAATATACAATACAGATATTTTGCACAACTGTATTGCCAGATCATGCAATGACCTATTGGTGTACTCTTTACGACTAAAAGTGGTCATTAGCATATTTAAATCCAGTAACTATAGAGAGCTAACTCCATAAACTCTGGACCAATTCAGAAAAGTTATTCTTAACACCTATTCCTCTAGAACCACTCTCAGTACCAAAATCTGCATTAGTCAGGATTCTCCAGAGAAACAGAATCAATAGGATATCAAATAATTCATTCATTCATTCATGCATTCATTCATTTATTATGAAATATTGGCTTAAGTGATAATGGAGGCTAAGGAGATCCACAATCTGCCATGTGTAAGCTAAAGTCCCAGGAAATATCTGAAGGCATGAATACCAGAGGGAGCTGATGGTACAAGTCTCAGTCTGGGGGCAAGAGAAGTCTGATGTCCCAGTTCAACCAGAAAGACACAGAGGGGATAAATTCTACCTTCTGCTTTTTTATCTATTCAGGCTCTCAACAGATTGGATGATATACACACGCATTGGGGAAGGCAATATTTTCTATTTAGTCTAAAAATTCAAAGGTTAATATCACTCAGAAATATCCTCACAGATATACCCAGAGATAGCATTTAGCCAGTCGTCTGGGTACCCTGTGATCCAGTCAAGTTGACACATAGAATTAACTATCACATTGATCAAATTTGTGGTACCATAAAGGAACACCTGGATATAGTATCCATCCAGGTATATTATCACACAGAGTACTATAAGTTATCTACAATTCAAGACTGGACCCAAAAATCAAGGCTTAGTAATCCCAGAACACAAAGGCAAGAAGCCTGGTGAATGTACCCAGACTGCCAGCTACACAGCTGAGTGGCAAAGGGAGCTTTGGGAACACAGCCAGTCCTGGCAAATAAACTATGTAGGTCCCTTCCCTTCCCCTTGAGAGTATATCTGAGCATTGACTTCATAGACACCTTTTCAGGGTATAGCATTGCCATCCCCATCCACTTAGCAAATGGGGACCATACTATTTATTGCATCTTAGATAGGTGTTACATATTTTGATTCTCTAAACACGTGATTAGACATTGCTACTGTCTTTATACTGAAAAATGACAAACAGAAGGCAAATTATATAGACATTCTCTGGAGTTTTTAAGCCCCATATCACCCCCTGGTAGTAGTGAATTGAAAGGTAAATGGATTCTCAAAGGAGAAAATAAACAAGATAACTGGACCTGGGTGGTGTGGCTCAGTGAATTGAATGCCAGCTTGCAAACAAAAGGGTCCTCAGTTCGATTCCCAGTCAGAGCACACGCCTGGGTTGCGGGTCACGTCCCAAGTAGGGGGTGCTCAAAACACAACCACATATTGATGTTTCTCTCCCTCTCTTTCTCTTTCCCTTCCCTTCTCTAAAATTAAGTTAATAAAATATTTTTTAAAAAACGATAACTGGAAAAGCAAGGCTCATATCCCAGTAAAATACACCTAAGACAGGCAGTTTGGGCTTTAAATATGGTCATTTCTCAGAAGGATGATGCCTCCCATTTAAATAAAAATGCCTAATCAGGAGGTCAGGGAGGTGAGAGAAGGCCCATACTGGCTGTAAGAAAATCCAGACCACATGTTCACTCTTCTTGCTCTGCTGTTTCCACTCCTACACCTACTCCTGGGAAATCAGGCTACTAGAATTTGCAAGAAGCAAGAAGATGTAGTGGGTGGTAGACTCTTTGTTTGTCTATGCTTGCTGGATTTAGGCAATTTTGGATATTGATAATAGCAATCATAAATATGAGGTGATAATGCCTCAGATGGTCCGGACATGGCCCACATGTCAGAGGATGGGAGATAATCTCAGATGGTACAAGAAATATAAAGAAGAAATTTTCAAAACACAGAGGTATGAGATCAGGGTTTAGGTAAGACATTGGCACAGTTAGAAAAAATGGTGCAGTAATTGTTGCAGGAAGAGCAGGAACATTATTATCTTTCAATAATGTGAAAGATAATAACAACCCTGGCTTGTGGGGAGGGAAGGTCTTTGACCCTGGGTGGTCAAGTGTGGAAGGAGAGACCATTAATTTCTCTATGCTTCTCAGTTCTTGTCCACAACACATCTGGCTAATACAGACTACCACTATCATTCATAACTTAATTGCCAACCAAGAAAGAATCTTAATCTAAGAACTCTCAGAAACCATCCCCCCAATATCTACTGAGTCCAGAAAGAACAGCCTTCACTTGAAATAAAGAACAAGAAAAACATTCAAACATTGATATGACTCCATTTAATCCTATACTGTTATTGTTGGCTCTTTTCTATGATTTTACATATTTTACTGGCAGAGGTCTCTTCTCCAGATGGGTTCAATTACCCCACTAGGAGTTTTTGTCATGATCACTCTTGTTCAACATTGTCTAAGTCAAACAGAGCAGATTTGGTATAAGCCTCTATAAGTACAATTAATTGAAATATCTTATTGGGTGGTATAATGAAGAATCTGGCCCCATTTATATTTATATATATATATATATATATTTATAAAATTTATAATTTTTAAATTTAATTCTTGTTCAAGTACAGCTTTCTGTCTTATATTTCCAACCCTGCCCGCCCCCCTGCCCCGTGCTCCCCACCTCCCTCCCATTTCCGCCCCCCACCCTTAGTTATTGTCCGTGTGTCCTTTATACTTGTTCATGTGAGTACTTCCCCTTTTCCCCTGTGATTCTCTCCCCTCTCCCCTCTGGATCCTGTCAGCCTGTTCCGTATTTGAGTGTCATTGGTCATATTTTGCTTGCTTGTTTGTTTTGTTTACGTTAACAGTGATATCATATGGTATTTGTCTTTCACCGCCTGGCTTATTTCACTCAGCATAATGCTCTCCAGTTCCATCCATGATGTGGCAAAGGGTAGGAGTTTCTTCTTCCTTTCTGCAGCATAGAATTCCATTGTATAAATGTACCATAGCTTTTTGATCCAGTCATTGACTGATGGGCATCTATCTAGGTTGCTTCCAGCTCTTGGCTATCGTGAATTGTACTGCTATGAACATCGGGGTGCATAGGTTCTTTGGGATTGGTGTTTCAGGGTTCTTAGGATATACTCCTAATAGCGGAATTGCTGGGTCAAAAAGCATGTTCATTTTTAGTTTTCTTAGAAAATTCCATACTGTTTTCCATAGTGGTTGTACCAGTCTGCAATCCCACCAACAGTGAACTAGGGTCCCCTTTTCCCCACAACCTCTCCAGCACTTGTTGTTTGTTTCTTTGTTTATGATAGCCATTCTGACTGGTGTAAAGTGGTATCTCATTGTGGTTTTAATTTGCATCTCTCTGATAGGTAGTGATATCGAGCATCTTTTCATGTGTCTCTGGATCCTCTGTATGTCCTCCTTGGAGAAATGTCTGTTCAAGTCCTTTGCCCATNCTCTCTGTTCTATTCCATTGGTTTATGTGCCTGTTTTTGTGCCAGTACCATGCTGTTTTGATTACAGTGGCTTTGTAATACAGTTTGATATCAGGTATTGTGATCCCTCCTACTTTGTTCTTCTTTCTCAACATTGCAGCTGCTATTCGGGGTCTTTTATGGTTCCATATAAATTTTTGGAGTGTTTGTTCTATGTCTGTGAAATATGCCATTGGTACTTGAATAGGTATTGCATTGAATCTGTAAATTGCTTTGGGTAGTATGGACATTTTGATGATGTTAATTCTTCCAATCCATGAACACAGTATAAGTTTCCATTTATTTGTGTCTTCCTTGACTTCTTTCTTCAGTGTTGTGTAGTTTTCTGCATACAGGTCTTTTACCTCCTTGGTTAGGTTTATTCCCAGGGTTTTTTTTTTTGCTATATCGAATGGGATTTTTTTCTTGATTTCTGCTTCTGCTGCTTCATTGTTGGTATACAAAAATGCCTTTGATTTCTGGATATTGACTTTGTATCCCGCTGTTTTGCCAAATTCATTTATTAGTTAGAGCAGTTTTTTTTGGTAGAGGCTATAGGATTTTCCATGTACACTATCATGTCATCTGCAAAGAGTGCCAGTTTTGTTTCCTCCTTTCCAATTTGGATGCCTTTTATTTCTTTTTCTTGTCTGATCACTGTGGCTAGAACTTCCAATACTATATTGAATAGAAGTGGTGAAAGTGGGCAACCTTGTCTTGTTCCTGATCTTAGTGGAAAAGATTTTAGTTTTTGCCCATTAAAAATATAGAACACTTCATGAATTTGCATGTCATCCTTGCGCAGGGGCCACGTTAATCTTCTCTGTATCATTCCAATTTTAGTATATGTGCTGTGGAAGTGAGCACCCATTTTTTATATTTATGTTTACTGGTCACAGCTGTAACACCTCATCCCTTCCTCTTCATCTGCCCACATTTAGGCAAGCTGATAAGAAACCTGAGTGCACCCTCCATTGGAGCTGGTGGCAATTTCAAATCATGTAAACTCCTGTTCATACATAGGGATTCTCACCCAGGCCCCATCCCCTAACCACAATAAAAACCCCAAGCCAATCTTCTTTCTTTGCCTTCTCAGGATATATTCAGACCTGATTGGGAAGCCTGACAGTCCTCCCTCAAAATTCTCATTATGTGAGTAATAAACTTTTGAATACTTTCTTGGTGTGTATGCAGCATCATCTAAACCTAATTTTAGGTGGGAGTTCATCCTGTGTTTCAGGGCAGGTACAATTATTGGCAATATGAGCAGGATAGTCTAGATGATGGCCAACACCACTGATGGTCTTTTTTCTTCTTCCTCAATTTGCTAACTTTCTCTGCTGTCTGTTCGAAAGTATGCAACATGAGCTGTTATTTACTGGTTGGCTTGCTTTTTGAGTTGTTCTTTGTGTTGCATTTGCTGAGTTCCAGCTAGTTTTTATTATAGATTTCACCAAACTAAGTTGGAAGTTTTGATAAGTAATTGGTATTTAGGGACTGAAATATGAGATTGACACCCTTTTTAAAGTAGCTTATCATTTGTCTTGGCTCAGACTCATCTATGTGTCTTAGAATGAACAATGTGTCTCAAGTGTAGAATGAGTTGTGATTGACACTAGGCTCAAGGGAATAACTTTTGCTCTCTGCCTAAATGGTTGTGTTTCAACCAGGCATTTGTTTCCAATTTCCTAGAGCCCTCAGAGAAAAATTATACCATGTGCAATATGCAATATATGGATCTGTCAGGGGTCACTTGTGTGGAAGAAGAGCAGTCACTATTTGAAGATCAGTTGTTTTCCAAAGATTTGAATTGTTGAGGCCCATAACCCTAAAGATGGATGGCTTACTAGGACTTCACAAAATGCTTTTGTTTCTGTTGCTGCATATGCCTATCACCAATAAAGATCCTGATCCTGGGGATAAGATGGAAAAAAAAGTCAACGACACTCCTGTAGCATACCAAGAGATTAATTCAAACCCAGCTTAAGCCCAGGGTCCTTAAACACTAAAAAGCAAATATTGCTATATGGGAGACCCTTAACCCTAATGATAACAACAGAGACTCTGCGGAAAAAGAAATTTCTAAATAAATAGGGTAGGAAGAATGCCACCAAGATATGGAAAAAGAGAAGGAAGGGAGGGGGGAGAGAGAGAGAGAACAAACCTGACATAGGTGAAGAAAAAAAAATGAGACAAAGGTCCAGAAGTTGACCCAATTGGAAATCTAACATTTACTAAATGAATTCACACAAGTAAAAGGTAAAGGGGCACTAACTGGCTATTGTGCTTCTGCAGCATAGATGCAAATTGACTTTAACAACTGTTGAACCACAAAATTGGCAATAGTTCATGGCCTTAATTGATTCTGGGGCTCAAATTGTAGTTATACTTGGGGATCTCACTAAATTTATACATGGTGTCCTGGATAATTTTATGTGTCAATTTGCAGTTTGTTTTTTAAATAAGATTAGCATATAAATCAGTAAACTTTGATTGAGCAGACTTTCCCCCATAATGTGAGTGGGGCTCATCCAACCAACTGAAGGCTTGAATGGAATAAGGAGACTCTCTTGCTATGAACAAGAGGTAATTCTCCAGAAGACTGCTGTTCAACTTCATCTGCACCATCAGCTTCCCTGGGTCTTCAGCCTACTGTCCCATACTGCAAAGTCTGGACTCTATAACCTTGTGATCAGATTCTTTAAAACAAATATCTACATCTATCTATCAATCTAAATAAATAAATAAATGAATGCATGAATAAATAAATAAACATGGTTCTGTTTGTCTGGAGAATCATTACTAATATAGATTTTGAAATTGAGTGGTTCTAGAAGAACACAGTCTCAAACATGAATCTCCTTAATTAGTTCTGAGGTTTCTGAAATTGGCTTTTTAATCTGATTATATTTAAAAGTATTAATGACTATTTCCTGGAGCAAAGAGAGCACTGATAGTCCATGACATAATCTCACAATAGAGCTAAGCAAAATATCAACAGTGGATACTTCTAATAAAACACTAATAAGAAGCAAAGGACTAGATGAACATGCATATGACACTGTCAATTTTTTTTTTATCAAACTAACAAGTATAATAATATTGGTTGGCTGCTCTAGTATTGCTGGACAAAGTAGTGAAGGAAAAGAATGAGTTTAAGAGTTAAAATTCCCAGCTCAAGCATCACATAAATGACCTGAAATCTCCTATTTCTGCTTTAAATGAGACCTTATTTCATGCAGCCACAGGGCTGAGATTACTGAAAACCAAACCCACAACATCATTCTGTAAGTGGCTGTATAACAACACAAGTTGAACTCCCAACCTCATAGGGTATGTAGTGCTAAAATGAAGGCATTAGTGGGGAAAGAATGGAATCCTGAAAGTTGGAATGGGCACGTGTCAGTAGATTCTGATGAAACTGAGAACATCGAGACCCTAAATTCTGATGAGTTTTCTTTGCCAGTAGAAGTAGCTACTATACTTCTGTCTGAGGAGATTAACTCTGCATTGCCTAAGGAAATAGTAATGGCCACTCTGGACGCAGTTATAATACAAGACATTGCTGATTCTCCTCAAGACCTTCCCTCATCACCCGTCTTTGCTTCTAGACCTATAACTAGACTCAAGTCCCAGCAGGCCCCTAAAGATGAGATACAAAGTATGACACAGGAGGAGATGTGCTGCACCCCAAAAGAACTACTTGAATTTTCTAATTTATATAAGCAGAAATCTGGGAAACATATGTGGGAGTGTATACTGAGCATGTGGGATAATGGTGGAAGGAGCCCAAAGTTAGGTCTGGCCAAATTTATTGCTATGGGCTCACTAAGCAAAGATTCTGCATTTAACGTTGCTGTTTAAGGAGTTAGAAAGGACTCTAAAAGTTTGTTTGGTTTGTTGGCTGAGACATGGACCAAAAGGTGTCCCACAGTGAATGAACTAGAAATTCTGAATCTGCCTTGGTTTAATGTAGAGGAAAGCATTCAAAGGCTTAGGGAGCCTGTAACATTAGAGTCTTTTAGTATCTACTCTCCCACATGGGAGGGTCTTGAAGCCACTTTCACCAATACTGTGAGAAATAAATTTGTGAAGGGAGCCCAAGCATCTTGGAAGAAAGAGCTCTATGATTGCTCTTCTCTATAAGCCAGACTTCACAGTAAGAACTGCGGTCACTGAATTAGGAAACCCTAATCCAGTGAGAGTAATTGGATCCAGGGGCCAACATGGTGACAATCATCTACCAAAGGTAAAATGTGTGTGGTTACTGTAATTGACAGAATCAAAAAGCAGTCAGAATAGTTTGACTCATGCAGACCTATGGGATCAGCTAGTTGAGCATTGTGTTCCTGCTAGTGAAATTGATAGGAGATCACTAAATTCTTACTTGATTTGTATAAGCAGAAAAGTTCCAACCAAGTGAACAAAAGTCTAATCTGGATCATAAAAACAGAAGGTCATGCCCCCTCAATCAATTCCTAGTTTACATGTTTAGAATCTTTTGAATGAGGGGGAGACTGAGTGCCCTTGAGAAAGTGCCTTGGTGCACTACTGAAAATTTGTGTTAATCTTTCCTCCACTCTTCCCCACATACCTACAGTCCTTTATTAGAGTAACTGTGCATTGGAGAGAAGAAAATATTCAGAGTTTTCAGGAACTACTGGACATTGGTTCTGAACTGACACTAATTTCAAGATGTCTCTGTGTCTCACCTGCCAGAGTAGGGACTTAGGGATGTTGAGTGATCAATAGAGATAAACAGATCTGATTTTTAGCTCAGATCTGTCTTACAGTGGGGTCAATGGGTCCCCAGACCCATCCTATGGTTTTTTCCCAGTTCTGGAATGAATAACTAAAATAGATATGCTCTGCAGTTAGCAGACTCCTCACATTGTTTCCCTGACCTGTGGAGAAGGCTATTATGGTGATATGGGCCAAGTGGAAGCCACTAGAACTGCCTATACCCAGGAAAATAATAAGGCAAGAACAATACCACATTCCCAGAGGGATTACAGAGATTAGTGCCACCATCAAGGACTTGTAGGATGCAGGGGTGATTCCTACAACATCCCTCTTCAATTTCCCTATTTGACCTGTACAGAAGACACACAGATGACTCTTGGAGAATGGCAGTTGGTTATCATAAACTTAATCAGGTGGTGACTGCAATAGCAGCTGTGTACCAGATGTGGTTTCATTGTCTGAGCAAAGTAACATGTATGCTACTCTTGATCTGGCCTTTTTGTTCATAGATGTGTATAAGCTTCTTCAGAAGCAGGTCACTCTATATACCTTCACTGTCCTACTTCAGGAGTATATTAACTCTTTAGCTCTATTTGTAATTTAGTTATTTTGGATCTTGTTCACCTTTCTTTTCCACAAAGTATTGTACTGGTCCATTATACTGACATTGTATTTACTGAACCTAGTGAGCAAGATGTTGCAACTACTATAGACTTAGTGGTAAGACATTTATGTGCCAAGGGGTGGGAAATAAATCTGACAAAAATTAAAGGGCTCTCTACATCAGTGAAATTTCTAGGGGTCCAGTGGTATAGGGCATGTTGAAATATGTCTTCTAAGGTGAAGGATAACATATTGCATCTGACCCAACCTATTACCAAAGAAGAGGCACCACACTTAATGGGCCTCTTTGGATTTTGGAGGCAGCATATTCCTCATTTGAACATGTTACTCTGACGCATTTTCTGAAGGACCCCCAAAGCTTCCATTTTTTAGTAGAGCCAAGAACAAGGGAAGGCTCTGCAATAGCTTATTCAATAGAAAGAAGGCTGTTGTGCAAGCTATTTTGCTACACTTGGACCATATGGTCTAAGTGGTGCTTTAAGTGTCAGTAACAGATAGGGATGCTGTTTGGAACTTTTGGCAGGACCCTCTAGATGAATCATAGCACAGGCCCTTAGAATTGAGAAATAGCTGTTGGCCTGCTATTGAGCCTTAGTAAAGAGTAAATGTTTAATCATGGGCCACCAAGTCACCATGCAACCTGAGCTACACCACACACAAAGTTCAGCATGAAGGGCAATATTCCATTATGAAGTAAAAATGGTATGTACATGACCAGGCATAAGCCGGCACTGAAGGCACAAGTAAGCTCTATAAAAAGTGGCCCAAATGCCCATGGTCCCTACTCCTGCTATACTGCCTTCTCTCTCCCAGCCTGCACCTATGCCCTAATGGGAAGTTTCTTTAATCAGTTGACTAAAAGAAGACTCAGACCTGCTTTACTGATGCTTCTGCAGGATATACAGGCACAACTGAAAATGTACAGTTGTATCACTATAGCTCCTAAATTATAGTTGTAAAGGAAAATCCTTCCAGTGGGTAGAACTTTGAACAGTGTACTTGGTTGTTCACTTTTCTTGGGAGAAAAAAATAGCTAGATATCTGATTATATACCAATTCATGGGCTATGGCCAATGGTTTGGCTGAATGGTTAAGGGACTTAGAAGAAGCATGATTGGAAAATTGGTGACAAAGAAGTTTTGGGACAGGGTATAGGCAAAAACGTTAGGATATTTATGTCTCAGGTGAATTCTTAACAAAGGGTGACATTAACAAAGGAGAATTTTAATAATCAAGTGGATAGGATGACCCTTTCTGTGGATACCAGTTAGCCTTTTCCCTTAGTCACCCTGTCATCATCCAATGGGCTTATGAACAAAGGTAGCCATGGTGGCAGGGATGGAAGTTATGTATGGGCTCCACAACATGGAGTTCCATTTACCAAGGCTAACCTGGCTATGGTCACTGCTGAGTGTCCCATCTGGCAACAACAAAAACTGATAATGAGTTCCTGGTATGACACCATTCCCCATGGTGATCATTCTGCTACTTCATGGGAGGTTAATTCCACTGGACAGCTTCCATTATGGTTTAATTCTTATTGGTATAGATACTTAACTCTGGATACAGACTTGCTTTCTCTGCATGCAGCATTTCTTCCAAAACCCCCATCCATGGACCTTATCACCATCAGGGTATTCCATATAATATTTCTTCTGATCAAGGAACTCAAGTGTAGCAATGGATCCATGATTGTGAAATTCACTGGTTTATCATGGTCCCCACCATCTTAAAGCAGCTGGCTTGATAGAACTGTGGAATGGCATTTTTGAAGACTCAGTTACAGTGCCAATGAGGTGGCAATAAGTTGCAGGGCTAGTTAAGATTCTCCAGGAGGCTGTGTATTTTCTACATCAGAATTCACTATATGGTGCTGTTTCTCCCATAACCAGGACTCATGGATTTAGAAGTCAAGGGGTGGAAATAACGCCAGCACTGCCATTACTCCTAAAATCCACTAGCAGTATTTTTGCTTCCTGTTCCCACAATCCTTTGTTCTGCTTGCCTACAGGTCTTAGTTCCAAAGGGAGGATTGCTTCTTAGTTCCAAAGGAAGGATTGCTTCTTCCTCCAAGAGACACAAGAATAATTCCATTGAACTGGAGTTAACACTGCAACCTGTCCATTTTGGACTTCTTATTCCTCTGACTCAATAGGCAAAGAAGGGAGTTACTGTACTGGTGGGGGTGATTAATCCTGACTACCAAGGGGAATTTGGACTGGTTACTCCACAGTGGACAGAGGAAAAAGCATATCTGGAATACAGGAGATCCCTTAGGGCATCTCTTAGTATTATAATGCCCTTGATCGAAGTCAATGGAAAACTACAGCCTAATTCAGGCAGGACTACTAATGGTCCAGACCCTTTAGGAATGAAGGTTTAGATCACCCCAACAGTTAAAGAACAACAATCAGCTGAGACACTTATTAAAGGCAAAGAGAATGTGAAATAGGCAGAGAAAGAAGGTATTTATGAATACCAGCTGTGACCATGTGATCAGTAATAGAAATGAGGACTATAGTTATAATGAATGTTTATGTATATATCTATATCTTCATTGTTTTCTTCCATTTGTTAACCCCTTATCATGGAAGGTGAGATGTATTCATTCTGTATCACTGTGTTTAAATGTTGTTAACTTTACATCATAGTATTTAAGTTATGGGGTATCGAGAAGAAGAGAAAACATCATTTAAGGACCTTGCATCCTCTTCTGTGGAATGGGTTAATGTGTTTTTGGTTGTACTCAAGATAGTTGTATCGTATTAGAGGTGGAAGGATAACTTGATTATCATTTTTATTTGGAGATTAAGTATGGGTAAGTAAGATGTGTATGGATGCCAAGTTGACAAGTGGTAGACTTATGATGGTTAATTTTATGTGTCATGTTAGAGGGTGTTTTTGGATGAGATGAACATTTCAGTTACTGAAATTTGTGGAAGAAGATGCCCTTCATGATATGAGTGGGCCACATCCATCAGTTGAAGTCTGAATAGAACAAAAAAACCAACCCTTCCCCACCCCTCCAAAAATAGAAAAGTCTCCAGCAGACCACTTTTGGATTTCATAATGTACCATCAATTCTTCAGGGTCTCTGTTTTGCCAGCCTTCAGTCTGGAACTGCACCATTGGCTGTCTTTCATCTCCAGGCTGCCAGCTACACTGCAGACTTTGGATTCAATAGTCTCTATAATGTGTGAGCCAACTCTAAATCTCCTTCTAAATGTATAAACACCCTATGGATTGTTTCTCTGCAGAAACCTGAATAGTGAAACATGGTTACCCCTATGATCTCAGGGTGGTTATTGAATATGACATAGAGAACATACAGGTATGCCTTACCTTAATCATCATAATTATTGCCTTGAGTAAGTTCCCCATGGTCATAGTATCCATTGTCCTAAAATAACCAACAGTGGGCATGGACTCTATGACCCAGTAAATAATAGATCAAAATTAAATTAAATCTTTGGCAAGTACAATATAAAGTGGCTTGAGGAAATAGGACCTTGTGGACATCCTCCACACCTTTATCTAGTTAATACAGCTTAATATAAATTAAAACAGATGCTTCAAGGGTTGAAAACATTATACAATACCTATTTAGAGAAGGGGTGATTGTTATTTTCATTGCTTCTTCATCTAATAGCCCAATTTGGCCTGTTCTTCAACCTGGAGGGAATGAATGGGACTTCATAATGGGTTACTTTAGCCTTAATGCTACGGTCCCACTCATTAAGATTCCCAAAACTAAAAAAAAAAGATTCCCAAAACTAAAAAAAAAAAGATTCCCAAAACTAATATTATGAAAATTATTGACTCCATCCAATTAGCAATTAGAGGTGCCAATCTTTTTTAAATTTTAATTTTATTTATTTTTAAATATATTTTGTTGATTATACCATTACAGTTGTTCTATTCCCCTCCACCCACACACCCCCTCCCCCACCATCCTCCCCCCTTAGTTTATAACCACGTGTCTCAAGTTCTTTAGATTCTGTATTTCCCCCACTATTCTTGCCCTCCCCCCTATCTATTTTCTACCTACCCTCTATGCTATTTTCTGTGCCTTCTCCCCCTTCTCCTCCTCCTACTCCCCTGTTGCTAACCCTCCATGTGTTCTTCATTTCTATGGTTCCACTCCTGATCTAGCTGTCCTCCTGGTTTGCTTTTGTTTTAGGTGTGGTTGTTAATAACTGTGAGTTTGCTGTCCTTTCACTGTTCATATTTTTCATCTTCTTTTTCTTATATAAGTCCCTTTAGCATTTCATATAGTAAGGGCTTGGTGATGATGAACTCCTTGAACTTGACCTTATCTGAGAAGCACTTTATCTGTCCTTCCATTCTAAATGAAAGCTTTGCTGGATAAAGCAATCTTGGCTGTAGGCCTTTGGATTTCATGACTTGGAATACTTTTTTCCAGCCCCTTCTTGCCTGTAAGGTCTCTTTTGAGAAATCCGCTGACAGTCTGATGGGTACTCCTTTGTAGGTGACTGTCCCCTTATCTCTTGCTGCTTCTAGGATTCTCTCCTTCATTTTAATCTTGGCTAATGTAATTATGATGTGCCTTGGTGTGTTCCTTCTTGGGTCCAACTTCTTTGGCACTCTCTGAGCTTCCTGGATTTCCTGGAAGTTTATTTCCTTTGCCAGACTGGGGAAGTTCTCCTTTATTATTTGTTCAAATAAGTTTTCCACTTGTGGCTGTTTCTTTCTCCCTTCTGGTACCCTTATAATTCGGATGTTGGAACATTTAAAGATGTCCTGGAGGTTCCTAAGCCTCTCCTCATTTTTTTAAATTCTCATTTCTTCATTCCTTTCTGGTCGGATGTTTCGTTCTTCCTTCTGGTCCATTCCATTGATTTGAGTCCCAGTTTCCTTTCCATCGCTATTGGTTTCCTGGACATCTCCCTTCATTTCAATTAGTTTAGCTTTCATATGTTCCTCTAAATTTGTGACTATAATCAACCAGTTCTGTGAGCATCCTGATAAATAGTGTCTTGAATTGTGCTTCTGAGAGGCTGGCAATTTCTCCGTCGCTGAGAGTTATTGGCTCTGGGAATTTGAGTTCTTCCCGCGCCACCTTTTGGGCTGTTCGTGCCTGTTCCGTAGCAGGATCGGAACCCTAGGTGTTCACTAGAACAGGGCAACTAAGTCGCTGGGTTGTGACGTTGTATGTGGGGGCGGGGTCAAAGAGGAACAATGGTGTCCTGTCTGCCGCCTGCTGCTGTGGCCGCCACAGGTGCTGCAGCTGCCACCGTCACCGGGCCCATGCATTTTGTCCCACTGCACGCGAGTGTGCCACCGCCGTCAACCCTCGACCCCTGGGGCCTGCGTGGTCCATCTCACTTCTCACTGTGCGTGAATGTGCGACCATGGTCAGTCTGCCCCGCACCCCAACTGGTTCCGGACTGCCTGCCCGCCTCGGTTGGGGGATGTGTCCTGCCCGACCCTGCTCACTGCTGGCTCCGCCCCTCTTATCGTCCCCATTGAACGGTTAGATGTAGTCAGACTTCCGTATAATTCAATTTTCTGTCCTTTGGCTGTGTCTTTGTTCTCCAAACCTTAGTTGTATTCAAAGTTGGTTGTGGGAGAAGGCACAGTGTTTCCACCTATGCCTCCATCTTGGCGGAAGTCCTAGAGGTGCCAGTCTTTGACATTGTCAGGAAACTGCTACTGACCCTTTGAGCACCTACATTAAGACAAGCCCAACACCTTTTAGGCCCTTTTGGGTTCTGGAGGCAACATATTCCTCAGTTACAAATTACTTTAGCCCATTTATATTGTTACTTGTAAATAAGCCTGCCTTTAATGGATCCCCCCAACAAAAGGCTCTAGGATTTTTTTCAAATTGTAATACTATTACTGTCTCCCAGAAATTCCTTCACTGTAGAGGCTTAGCAACCTCTTCTCATTTCTATTGGAGTCTTAGGGCCACCCATGGTGGCCATAAGTTGTCAATGGCCTCTGATGCAAGAAACTGCTTTACTAGGCCCCATGCTATACAGGTATATCATGAAGATATTGTGGGTTTGGTTCCAGACCACTGAAATAAAGTGAGTATTGCAATAAAGCAGGTTGTAATTTTTTTGCTGGTGAAGAGTCTTGTTTTCAATTTGTAAAAAGCACATCTGTAAAGTGCAATCAAGTGAAGCACAATAAAATGATGTATACCTATATGGCATTAGTGTGGCATTTGCTGGCTATACACTGGGGTCTCCTGGAAATAGAGGCTCTCTCAGGCCCTGAAGTCGTTATCCTCCATATTAAGCTAATTATGCTTTGGGCCTTGGAAAGAGGCACCCTATAAACTCATCACAGTCATCAAAAACTTTTTGCTGTACTATAGAGCAAAACCTTGGTCCTCTCTCATATTACATTTGTAGGTGTGGATGGCCTTCCCTGTTTTCAGCCCCTTACCAGATGCTATGGGGCTGATATAGGTACCCTAGGGACACTCTTGGGGTCAACTGAGTGGAGAGCAGTGGTAGTTTGTATACACAAGGAATACACTGCCATAATCATAATTATTGCTTCTTTTCACCCCTTGTTATGTGAGCAATAAACCATTATATCTTGGATAAAGTGCTGAACCCAAGGTACAATTGTCCACTGGATGCCCTGGCTAATAATTGGACCCCTCTGCAAATTTTAGACCCTAGATCATTGCCAGTGGCCTGGTTATTTTGTTTGCCCAATGGCAGCAACATAAATTCCTTACCCAAGATTGTGCCTTTTCAGGTAAAGACTCTGGGAGTCTCTTGCCTCACAGATAACAGAAATGATCACATATGCCTCTACATATACTCAAGCTATGATACAGGCCTCATCAAGATAGTTCTTATCCCCTTCAGAGTTCCAGACATTGTTAATTTTGACTAAGGCATTCATTTCACTTCTCAGAACACACAATGCTGGACAAGTCATTTGATGGAATTTTCACTTTCCTTACAGACTTCAGGCTACAGACCTCTCAGAGTACCTTAATGGCTTATTAAACCTGTTCAAATTCAATTAAAGAAATATTGTACATTTTAGCCATCAACACCAGGGATGAATTGTAATAGTCTGTCTCCGGCTTTCTTTCTGATGTTTGACTGCTGACAGTTTTTAAGCCTCACCTCTAACTCTTCCCCTTTGGCTCTACATCTGGGCAAGCTAATAAAAACCCTGAGTGATCTCTCCTTTGGTGCCAGAGGGAGTTTCAAACCATGCAAGCCTCTGACTGTGCATTGCAACCCCACCCTTAATCACAATAAAAATCCAAGCCAGTTTCTTTTTCTTGCTCTCTCAGGATTTTTAAAACAGCTTTGGAAGCCTGTCCTGCTCCCCCCATAAAGCCCTGTTATGTGAGTAATAAATCTTTGAATATCCTCTTGGTGTGTAAGTGGCATCAGTCTTAACATCTGAACCAAATTTTGAATGGGGTCTATTGTGTATCTTTAGAGTGGCCACAACCAGTAGCCTGTGTTTACAGAAATAATTTCTAGCTGGGTATGTAACAGGAAAGTGGAGTTGTAGGAAAATGGCTCCTCCATGATGGCCTGGGGCCCTTGCAGGTATCCATATAAGCTGGAACTGAAGTTAAGCTGTCTTGGTTAGTGCCTTGTGATCTTCCAGGACATAAGAAGATGGCAGGCTATAAGGAGCTTCTACAAAGGCCATCTCCCCCACACCTCTATATCACCCCTGAGAGGTTGTCATGAGACAGTTTCTCATCACCTACCAGTTTCTGATGGGGCTTTCTGTCCTGTGTCCCCTAGAACAGAGATGTAGCATATAAAGTCACTCAACTGTAGTCTAGATTTAGCTCCTCAGTAATGGAGTATCCCAAAACTTGCATTTCAGTCATATGGACCCTTTTGTTTCTATGTTGTTTTTTAGGGTGTGTGGGAAAAGGACCTGGGGAGCTGGTACCTTTGGCTCATTCTTCTTTGTACTGTGTATATAAGTAATAAACTGTTTAAATCTAAAAGTAGCTCATTGTATCTTCATGAGTTGAATCAGTCAGGTCTTGTCCTTGCCTTGTTTTCTATGTGTGAATTTATTACCATATAATCCTGATTGCTATCTCTTTTATCCATAAAATAAAATAATATAGTTAGCATACTTGTATTTATTCAACAGTTCTTAAACTGAATAAATACCATATCTTTCAGTCATTTGTATTTGGGAAACCTTCAGTGAATTTTCAATTGCAGTTGTGGTACTAGTTCAGCACCTGAGAAAATACCTTATAGTACTTTATGAAGCTGAGAAGTAAGGAATAATTGGTACTGGAAGATTCTAAAAAAATGAGAACACGAAGTATACACAAATATTCTTCCCAATAGAGAGAAATCTGAGTACAGACCACAGTCTTACAGTGTCTCACTTTTCAGTACTCGAATACCTGGTAAAATAATGGCAATGTATTTTTGACAAGTAGGAGTTATGACAATTATTTATATGTGAGTACCTATGGGGTACCATGTTCCAAGCTCCATGCTAACCTGGGTCCCCATACCATGGGACTTCAGAGTCCTAATGGTAGAGACATTCAAGCTAGTAAGTATAATGTAATCTTCATAAGACTACAAAATAAAGCACTGGGGCACCTGGGGACACAAGAGTATACCATACCCTAGAAGAATGAGAAGGGCTTCTCAGAAGCAGTGTTGTTTACAAAGGTAGGGGCTATGATTATCCCCATTTTACAGAAAAGAAAATTGAAGATTAGAGAAGTAACTTGACAGAGGTCACAGTTATTAGATGGTCAACCCAGTTTTGAGCCATGGCTTGTTTGACTCCAAAGCACTATTTAACTTACAGCCACCACCTACAGTTCTATTCACCTGGCTGTTTGCTTCCAAAATTTAAAAAAAATCTGCTAAACTTAATATAAATTCAGGTTAAAAAACAACTTTTAGGAAAAAGATTAATATTTTTTCTGGATTTTTTCTGTTCCTTGTAATACAGCAACCTTGGAAGTGAAATCTCTGTCCACCTGTGGGGAGTAAAGGGCTTTGAGGCTAACCTTTCATCTTCCCTTTTCCAGGAAACGGTTGTTTCTGGGGAACTGCTTGCTCTTGGGATTGGGACACACTTTGAAAGCAGGAGTGGAGTGGGCAGCTTCAATTTCACAGCCTTTCATACTTATGAAGATGTTCATTTTCCCTGGAAGGGTCTTCCAATGTTATTCTTTGGGCTTGCTCCTTCTTGACCCATGAAAAATGTCAGGGAAGCCCCCATGTCTATTGATTTCAGCACAGCTTCACTGACTCTGACCTAGTAGGTTTTGGCCTTTACAAAATTCTAAGTACAGTCCAAAATTGGAGGAATATCTGCAGTATGAAACACAAAATGGTTCAG
This sequence comes from Sturnira hondurensis, assembly GCF_014824575.4. NCBI lineage: Eukaryota > Metazoa > Chordata > Mammalia > Chiroptera > Phyllostomidae > Sturnira > Sturnira hondurensis. The sequence continues at coordinate 59,243 of NW_028096072.1, forward strand.
TGTAGTCAGGAATGTCGACTACTTACTTTCCTGTTTCACCTACCTTCGAATATAACTTCAAAGTTAAATGAATGTGCAACTAACAAGTCTGCAGCCACTATTCCCCTAAAAAAAACTATTAAAATGGCATTTTGTAGATTTTTATAAAATTCCATATCTTGTTCCCTGGAGACTCCAGTTCTTTAATTTTTCACATTGATATGAACTATAAGTGCCAAAAATCCTGCTTAACAGAACATGAGAATCTATTCCCACTTTCTAATAGATATAAGAATTTAACTCTTCCTATTTCAACGAGCCAAATTAAGAGTAAAGAAAACCTCCTCATTTGTCTGTAGCAAGGGAAATACTAGCCATTCCAGGGTACGCTGCCCCTCTCTTTTTATACATTTGACATTGGCCCAGAAGTGGCACCCCAGAGCCAACATTTTCTTAAAAATCTAAAAATGTTCCTCTTGTTTTTTCTCTATACCTTATATATTAGCTTTAATAAGAGGGCTGATAACTTTTTTTAATTAACTTTTTATTATGGAAAATGTCAAACATACAAAAGTAGAGAGAAACATATAATGAACCATCATTTAACCATAACCCAGTTTCAACAATTATCAAGACTAATTTGTTTCATCAATATCTGCAATGCGTTTAACATCCAGACTTATTATTGTGAAGCAAATTCCATACATCATTTTAACTGTAAATGTTTGAGAATGTATCTCTAAAAGATGATAAATGTTTTTAATGTAACTGTAATACCATGATCCCAAATAATATCAAATATCAAGCCAATTTTCAAGTTATCTGGATTGTCTTATAAATGTATTTTATAGTTTGGTCAAATCAGTGTCTAAAAAAAATCCATGTTACAACTGGTTCATATGTCTCTTTTAATCTATAGGTTCATTCTCCCATTTCTTTCTTTCATCCAGTCCATTCATTTACTGAAGAAACTGGGTCAACTGTCCCGTAGAGTTTTCTGCAGTCTGGATTCTGCTGATATCATCTTTCTGGTGTATGTTTCTCTGTTCCCTATATTTTCTATAGATTATGAATTACGTCTAGAGGCATGGTCAGATTTAAGAGCAAAATTTTGGCAAAAATATTTCATAGGTGGTATAGTGTACTACCAAAAGGAGGCACATAATGTCTCAGCTGACATAGACATATGAGTAAGAATTTTTGCTAATATTTCACAGATGCCTTGAAACACTTGATACTTGATATGCAAAAGCCACATGTATGTTAGATGTTAGATAAAAGGCATTTATTGTACTAACACTGGATTAGAAAGTCAATGGTTTACCACTCAGTGTCACTACAAAATATTAGTTATTCAGATGAATCTTCAGTGATATCTACCATATTTCAAGTGATGCCTTAAATGCAAGATATATAAAAAGACTAAGGAAACAAGGTCCTTGTACTCAAGGTCATATAAGTTGGTGGGAAATATAGACACATAATCATAAAAGCACAAAAAAGGCCATAAGTGCCAAATTAGAAGTCTGTAGATACAGCAGTAGTGCAACAACTTGGAGAACTGTCATTGTAATAAACAGGGAAGAAGTGTCCAAAAGCATAGGATGAGCTGTGTTCTTGACAGTATGAAAGAGCTCAACCGTGCTTCACAATTCCATTCATCATTGGGTTCATATACTTGATTCTTTCAAAGTAAATCTGAAAAAAAAAGGCTCATTAATAGTTTTATTGTTTCATCAATTTCTCTAGTCAGCAAATAGGGTCTACTATGGTTTATTAGTCATTTTTTACTGGAAAAACTTAAGAGGATTATCCAATGCAGTCTGCTGTGAGGACAGATGAGAGCCTGAGAGAGTAACCGATTGGCCCAGCTAACAACTGAAGCTAAGAAATCAAGATTACACTAGTAGACATTTCTAATCTCTGGATCAGTGACAAATGTCTCCAGATTTTAGCACTGCTTTAGCCTATGAGGATATGGGCAGGAATCAGGCTAGGTCCTAGTCCTCAAAAACTTCACAGTCTAACAGACTAATAGTCATTCAGAAAGATGGTCACAATACTAGAATGATGCTGAAAATATTTCGTTTTACTTGGTGCTTCCACAAAAGGAACCCTGGAAAAGAAAACTCTGGCCAGATGTTAGTATGGTAGTCTCTAAAGCCACACTTTCATCTCCCTTTTCCCACTAAACAACTATTGATGAAGGAATTGATCCTTCTTACAATTGGATTCCACTGTACAGGAAGTGAGGGGAGCAGTTTGAGCTTCAGAGCCCTTTAAACCATCTGTCCCACAAGGTCCTTCTAACGTTGCTGTTATTATACCTCATGAGCTGCCTCCTCCTGCTCTTACACACACACACACACACACACACACACACACACACACCAATATTCATTAGGTGTTTCTAAATATAAAATTGTTGAAATGTTTACAATTCTATTAAATGAAAATTTACTCCAACATCTTCTTAAAACTTATTTTAAAGATAAGAAGAGGCACTTGTACAGTTGGGAAAAATACCCTTATAAAAACATGCTGAAAACAAATTTCTAACTCATGTCTCAAAGTGTTAATTACCTTTGATCAATGCACTGTTTTCTGGAGAGGGTATAGCTGGAATATTCACCTATACATTTTTAGTACAATCACCACATAAGTAATGCATGGGTGCTATGTAATGACTCTTGAGCAGAAAATCCCAACTGTATATTAAACTCTTGGAGGGTGGAGTTCCATTCCATATGATGCCATTCCATTTGTCAGCCTCTGTGTCAACTGTTTTAGTCCGATTTTTTAATATCTATTTCAAAATAAAAGACTTGTCTTTTCCATTTAATATTTTTAGACTGAACTCGAGAAGCATATATACTAAGAACTGCTCATGAGTTTGAAAACATAACTTACAGTATAATAATTGTAAAGTATTCTGTTGCAATTTTGAAATGAAAGCCTTGGAAGCTTTACAAATTGTGTATTTGAAGATATGTGGGCAATCCAAATATTTCTGAATAAAATACAACAAATACTCACAGGCTAACAACACTTAAGAATTGATTGACATTAACTTTCACATTTGTCAGATACATAGCATAGAAGTCAAAGCACAAGATTGTGCACTACTATCTATAAGATTGCCATGCACAAATTAAGCCTCCAAAATATTTTGTGGCAGCATTTTAGATGAAGTTTTATGCAGGGAATAGTCACAAAGCAATAATTCATTTTCTGTGCAGTTAGTGTATATGTACTTTGAAAAATCTTAGGTTACTGAGAATATCTACTTGTCCACTTGGATTGTTGGAATAGAAAAGGTCAAGTCTTAGAAAGTTCGTTTTTTAAAAATAAGATTTTTTGTACAAAGAAACAGATAATTTTGAAAAACATTTCAAAAGTCTTCATAATTTGGAATATGAAATTTATAATTGACTTTCCAAAGGTATCCATTTTTTCCACTACTCACTCCTTTGAAAACATTTATTGTTAACTACAATATATGCTTTATTTAGATATTTATATATGGCAAAAATCCTATTTTAAAAACAAATTTAAAAAATTCAATTCTACCAGGGAGTTACAGGTCATGAAACAAAAAAGTTAGGAAAGAACTGATACCAGTTTTGCAAAGGGGTGGGGGTTGGGCCACCAGAGACAAAACAAAAAAGCTGAATTCCATGTTCTAAATTCTAGCCTTTTGGAAATAATTCAGGCTTCTTCCCACCCATCAAAGAGTCTGAGGTCTAATGGCCACACAGCCATGCAAAGAGGTAAGCACAGTAAATTGTGAGAACCGTGACACACAAAGAAGAGAGTATCTTAACCCAGGTGGTCAGGAAACGCTTCTCAGAGAAGTTTATGAAGTATGTTATTTTTATTATCTCCAATTTTATATTAAAAAAACCTGAGCATCAGATAAGTTAGATAACTTGGCTGAAGAAAGACAGTGAGGTAGAACTGGAACTAGTTTTCACCACAGTTTGTCTGACTTCAAAGCCCCAATATAGTTTCTATCACACCAAACTCTATCTCATGAAAAAGTCATTTTACTTTACTTTTCCACTTCTCATAGTGCTGTTCACCCGTGAACATTTAAAATCTGTAACTACAGTACTAACGGTTTATCGGGAGATGTGCCCGGGGAATAAAGATAGTTGCAGAAGAGACTTAAGTATTTTAGATGGGAGTCCTGATGACAAGCAAGGATCAAGGTAAATTAAATGAAAGATTGTCGTGCAAGAAAAAACCTTTAAGAGAGAATATTCACGTGTCCTAAAACTTTGAAAGTCTGTAACAGCTGGACATCAAGAAGGGTACCTCACTCAATTGGGACGTCGTCATCACTGTAGAGACCTCATTCTTGTGGTTCCTGGTTGTCAGGAAGTTTATCTGGAACGCCGCTAAATTCAAATACATGAAATAACTTTCTTTCAAAAACTAGTTTTTGTTGAGAAAACCATGGTTGTTCTAAGGGTATTGAGAAAGGGGCAACGAGTGTTGGAATTTGAGCATGCTACATCATACTCTATGAATAGTTTCCCTGATAAGATTTATGGGTGTGCTTGTCTAACAACACCTTCCTGAGAAATGTCTACTCCATAAAGTAATACCGTGTGAAACGACATTTGGGCTACATGGGGAACGGTCGTTTCAAGCAAGCACTCGAAACTTACCAGTGTGAACCATTTTTTTGCAAATCAAATTATGTACAAGTGAATAAAGAAATTTCTGAAAAGGGCAAATGAGACCACATCTCTAAAGACAGAAATATTGTCGAGCAAAGCAGGAGCCCAACATGTCAAATTCCTTAAATCATTTTTTGAAATCCAAAACTGATCATTTACATCAATCCGCACCGCAAGAATGGCTTGCTGACGGGGGCCAATGCTGTGATTGAGGAAACAACTTGAGAAAGAAAATTAGTGACAGATGTCAGACAACCGAGGTGATCGGATTTTAAATGCCTTCGCTACAAAACCACAAGACTGGTACCAAAACTGCGAATGCGCACACGCACAAGCACACACAAGCAAAACACACACCCCAAGGGCTGGGAGAGCAGTGAAGGCACCGTTCAAGAAAACCCATGTGGTTTAGGCATTCTGAACTATGTTAAACAGCGCTACCAAGAAGCGATTCTGAAAGCATCTGAAAAACGTGCAAATTGTCTGAAAACAGTGCCTGGCAACTGAGACAGTTCGCAAGCGTGATTCAGAGGTCTGCCAAGGAAACAAAAGGAGCCCCCTCCCCCGGGAAGCCCGCACAGGACACTGGAGGCGCGCGGACACTAGGTGTTCTAGGACAGGCGGGAAGCAGAGGGGTCTGTGCAGGAGCGGTACATACTAGGGGTCGCTCCCGGGCACGGACGGGGCCACGGAGTTTCCATTGGTGGGGGAACCGCCCTGCTTTAGTTTCTCCAGGTATTCGGCATGCACAGGCTTGTGGCACTGGAGGACCTTGATGGCATCGTCGACTTTGAACCACTCTCGCTTCCTCCCAATGCTCACCGAATCTTCCCAATCCTCCAGAATCTCAGTGACAGTCAGGACGTACACGTACGTCCTGTGCTTGCGATCTTGGTTCTGCTCGAAGACGCCCAGGAGCCGGCCTAACTTCCCCTTGACTCCCGCCTCCTCATACACCTCACGGACCGCCGCGCCGCTCGGCTCTTCCTCGGGCTCCATGCCCCCGCCCGGCACGATCCAGCGGTCCGGGTAGCGGCTGCTACTCACTAGCAGCACCTCGTCCTCGCGCTCGCTTCGGAAGCACAGGCAAGCCGCCCGCTTCTTGAAGCCCTCCGGGTCGTAGGTGCGCGTCTGGTTCGGTTTGCACTTCATCCTCCAGGCCGCCTGCTCCCGCGCTCGCTGCTGCTCGCCGCTGCTCGCCGCTGCTCGCGTCGCCGCCTCCGCTGGACGAGGTGCAGCGGAGAGAAAGGGCCGCTGCGAGGGGCGGGGAGAGAGAGACGCCTCAGCCCGCGAGCCCCGAGCTTAAGACAAGATGAGGCGGGGGCGAGGTCGGGGCGGGGGCGGGAACGTCAAAGACGTCAGTCAGTGCGCCCCTCCGCCTCCGGGGTCCGGAGCGCAGAAGTCTGCGTGGAAGGGGCGCGGTGCCCGCTGCCCCTGCCGCTGCCGCTGCCGCTGCCGCCGCCGCTCGCGCCGCCACCGCCCCAGACAGCCACTCTGCACGCAGCTCCTGCGCGAGTCGCCCCCTCCTCAGACGCCCCGGAGGTGTAGTGGGAGGTGAGGTGCCTTCGCGTACGCGTGCGCGTCCCTTTCCACGTGCGCGTTCCCGCCGGAGGGCGAGGGGCGGGGGCGGGGGTCTCCCGACTCCCGCAAGCGCGGCGCCTTGGGCGCACTGCGCAGGCGCCCCGCACATCTCGGGCTGGGAATCTCCTTCACGCGAAGTTAAATTCACCGCATTGTGACTTGAGCCAGCACTGTCTCCACGTGTGCCTTGGCGCTAGACGTGGCTGTGGCGTCACGGCACGTTTCCCCTCACTGCCTACCAGGTTCGCGAAACACACAGGCACGCATTCTCCACACAGTAGGGTCAAGTGCATCTTCATCAGGGCCCATAATTGATGGTTCCGGCTTATTTATTCCAAGGCCGCGCTTGTCAAAATGATCCTGGGTGTTATTGAGTCAAAGTCTTACCTAATCTTCGCTGAGTCATATCGGGAAATTTTATTTCTTCAACAGATTCTTCAACTTGCCAGGCATCTTGGTACGGCCCATAACTTAACACTTTTCTTCAACTCCTATTGACATCTTACCTCCCCTTCCTTCTCAATTGCTTCATCGGTAAGCCCCTCGCCTGCTTGCATTCCACTCATATTCACCCAAGAGCTGGAGAACTACCCAAAGTAGTGTTTGACAAACTCCCAAGCATCTCCATCCTCCAACACACTGCACGCAATCCACCCTTCTCTCTCTCTCACTGGTAGGTACTGTTCGGGGTTTTGGAAAACATGCCTATGGAAATCCCATCCTATTCTACATTTTGATTTTTAGAAGCCTCCTGGCGGGGTCCTGCAGCAAGCCCACTTGGTGCTTTCGCACCTCTCTGGTCATCCTGTCCCTGAGGCCAAGCAGTCCCGCCCCACCCCCAGCCAAAACTTCCACAACCTAAAGCTTTCCCTCTCTTTTTAAAGTTCTGTATCGTGTTTCTGCTCTCACAGTAGTAGTAGCCTTATGGAGAAGATCTTTGATGTCCCTAAACTTTGGCCGTATTGCAACTTAGGTGTCTTTGTCCCTCTCTTACCAACAGACACTCCACTGGCATCAGGCAAGCAGGATCCCCAAAACTCCCTCCTCCAATGAAATGATTCCTTCAAGTGGAAATCCACTGAGGTGTAAGTGGAGAGGAGTTATGAAACATATAGCCCAATTTTTAAATAACAAGTTGGTTCAGCCTCCCAGGGTCTGTTCCACCTTGTCTGTATCCAGAATAGCTCATAAAAATGATCCAATTCTCAGCAGCAACAGGCATCTGCAATATCTAGAGCACAGTAGGATAAAAGTGTATGTGTGGTATATGAAGAAAATGATTAAATGGAGACATAGAGAGAATGACTTTAGCCAATAAAGACAGTACTGCTACTGACCTTATTTTCGTGATGGACAGGTGATCAAGAGCATACGAAGGAAGGAAACACCCCATGATTAAAAACCAATGAGGAGAATAGATCTTAGCAGGCTGCATTTCTCAGTGTGCCCATACTAACAAATACACAAGTGCTGCTAAACCACTAGAAAAAAGTCCATTACAATCAGGGTCTAGGCAAATATTCCTATTATCACCAATATCATTCAATATTGTTTTAGGTGTTCTTTCCAGTGTAATGAGATTGTAAAGAGGAAATAGTCTATCGTTTTGGTAAAGAAAACAAAATTGGCATTACTTGCAGATGGTATGGATATGTTCTTGGGGAACAGGTAAGAAATGGTGTAAACATAAAGTTCCCTTACATCGTGAAATGACATAGTAATATCTAAAATACCAAGAGCTTTCATGTGTGCCAACAATAGTCATGTGTAAAAGGGGAAATGGCGATCACAGTAGCCCTATCGACCACCCCAAAAGAAATTGTACCAAGGGAGCCTGCAAATATGGTTAGGACACTGCAGTAGAGAATGATAAATGTGTACTCAGCATTGAACGATGATTGATTAAAGCAGAAGGAACTCCAGTTAAGGTGGGAGAGTGGGCTACTGTCTGGGCAGAGGAGTGTCCCACCCAAGCCCCAGGCACATCACAAGTCTACTTCACAGTCACATGGTACTATCTCCCTGTCTCACCAGAGGGGCCATTGTCTAGTGTGTTCCATCACTTCTACCTCAGATTATGCCTATGCAATATGCCTCTGCTGGAGCCACGTTTATTGGAGGAGAGAGGAATAGGAACATTCTGACATGGAAAGGGGTATGGGCTGGGTTCATACTAGCAAACACATACATAGCATGTTAGTGGATGAAGGGATCCACGACTTGCGGGTTTAGTACAATGTCAAGGAAAATTTGAAATGAGTGTTTTACCCTCAGAATTTCACCCAATAATTTTCTCATTCACCTACTAGGGTAATAGGGCAAGATAGTTAAAATCTTTTATTTTTTATTTTTTAAAGGTTTTATTTATTCATCTTTAGAGAGGAAGGGAAGGAGAGAAGGAGAGAATTATCAACGTACGGTTGCCTCTCGTGAGTCCCCTGCTGGGAACTGGCCCGCAACCCAGGCATATGCCCTGGCTGGGAATCGAACCGCAATCGTGTGGTTCGCAGGCCGGAGCTCAATCCACTGAGCTACAGCAGCCGGGAAGGTACAAATTTGAAAAAGGATTTTATGTATTTATTTTTAGAGAGAGGGGAAGGGAGGGAGAAAGAGAAGGAGAGAAACATCAATATGTGGTTGCCTCACATATGCCCCCCATGAGGGATCTGGCCCACAACCCAGGCCTGTGCCCTGTGAATTAAAGCAGCGACCCTTTGCTTTGCATTCCAGCACTCAGTCCACTGGGCCACACCAGCCAGGGCAATGATGACTATTTCTAAAGAAGGGTCAAAATCCTTTTTGAGAGACTAGCGAAAGTTACTGGGGCGAAAGCCACCCGTTTTGTCCACAGTTAAGTATTGGTCCAGTGATGAGCAAGGTCATTTGATGAAACATTGTAATAGTAGCCTGCTACAGTAGAAACTTCAGTTTGCACACGCCTGCTGGTATTTCCTCCCACATTGTCCTTGGCCTTGGAGATGGAACTTCCTTTGTCCAGAGGGAGGATAGCAAGCATGGAGCAAGCAGAGAATTGAAACGTGTTTGTGCCCTGCAGTTTGACCTCTCTTGCTGCTCTTCAAGCAAGATGAGAACAATACGAAGAAGCCTGGCCTAGGTGGATGATGAGAGACCCATGGCTCATGCGTGCCCTTCTCCCCAGCTGACAGTGAACCAAGTGCCAGAAATGTGGGTGAGACCACCTTAGATCATGAGCCACCCCCAGAAGAGCCCCTTAGCTGACAGGGCATTGATCACAGAAGCCTAAGTAAGCCTTCTGAGAACAGCAGAAGGACCACTCAGCTGAGCCCAGCTGAAATTGTTGAGCTGCAAAATTGTGAGGGCCAGAATTGGTTGTTCTTTAAAGTCACGAAGTTAGGGTGGTTTGTTATGCATCAAAAGCAAGATGGCACACCCATTAATTACCACCCATCAATATCCCACTAGAAATAAGGAGAGAAAATACTTTCCACAGTAGAAATCTCACTGCTCAAAGAGGTTGACATTGGGTTTTCGCTGGAGTGAGAAGGAGGGGGATGAGGTTAAGATAGGCAGTATTTGCTGTGTACGGTCTATGTGCCAGGCCATGTGTTGAGCCCTGTATCCCTTTTCACTGACAGACAATTGAATCCATTTCGTAGAAGAGAAGGCTTAGAGTAGAGTTCACATTGGAATTCTAGTCTTTGCATCTCTCTAGCTTGTGCATTCACAATATCACCATGTCTTGCCAAAAAGGATTTTTTTCATCAAGAGCTACGTTGTGTGTGTGTGTGTGTGTGTGTGTGTGTGTGTGTGTGTGATTTGTTGATGACATTTGGAGTTGACTATTTAGGTAAGCTGTTGATTTGTTCAGAGACTCTGAGTTCAAAGAAACTTATGTTTTCGTCTGGATGCTCTTGCCCAATAGAGTGAAAAGAGCACCTGAGTGCCTATCTCACTCCCATTCATTAAGTGTGTCACCTTAACGTGTTACTTAAGTCCAAGTTTAATGCCCCCTGCAAGTGTAAAATGGCATTAAGTGGTACAGAAAAGAAGATACTGTGTTTTGTCCCCACTCCCAGCATTGATGTTGATTTATTGATGGTCTGCTTTATTTTCCACATTTAATATATATTTACCAAGAAACATGAGAAGTGAGTAAATGAGTATCAAGATCCCCCTTAAGCAGATTAGGAAAACAGACTGAGATGGGTTTAAGTATGTAAGGTAGTAAGCGATGGAGCTGAGATTCACACCTTGGTCTGCCTGACTCCAAAGGTCCTCCTCTTCCCTTCATCATGACAAATGTCATGTGTGTTGAGAGTGCCTGAGATGCAGAGCGCAGGTCATTGTGTTGATACAGACTTCCTCCTCTCCCATTTTTTTTCTACCTAGATTATCGAGGCACCCAAGGGAACGTAGCTTCTACGTCGGGTGTAATGGGACAGATGTGCAGTGAGGGGTGTGAACACGACGATGGGGAAATGTCAAGTCCAGCCGAGTGTTTCCACTCTCTCAAAGAGGCAGCAGTTGTTGATTCCTGCGGCTTCTTTGGTTGCTACCTCAGGCTCCCTGACTGCAGGGCCCTCCTTTTCACTGATACTGTTCCCTCTGCAGGCTTCTAATTCAGCTCCTTCCCAGGGCTCCCCTGTTCCTGCATCGGAGTCAAGTGCTGCATCCACACACAGCCCTTTTAGGCCCTGTGAGATCTGGGCCCTGTTTTCTCTTAGGCTTTTTTAAAAATTATTTATCTATTTTTAGAGAGAGAGGAAAGGAGAGAGAAGGAGAGGGAGAGAAATATCACCGTGTGGTTGCCTCTCGCACACCCCCCAACTGGAGACCTGGCCCACAACCCAGGCGTGTGGCTTGGCTGGGAATTGAACTGGCAACCCTGTGGTTTGCAGGCTGGCACTCAATCCACTGAGCCACACCAGCCAGGGCTCCTCTTAGACTTTATCGCTAGGATTCTCGGCTTCAGTTGCTCATCCCCAAACCATGTGGACTCGCAGATTTTAGATTATGTCAACCAGGCTCCCTCCTTAGGACCTTTGGTCCACCTAATCCATTTGCCTGGAGCGCTCCTCACCCACACCTGCCTGACTGACTTCCTCCCTTCCACCAGGGCCTTGCTCAGTTCTCACCTCCTGAAAGAGGCCTGCCAAGGCCGTCCTATTTTATATCACTAAGTGCAGGCATCTTTTCCGCCCCGACTCATGTTCCTTGTCCCCTTTACCTTGGCGTAAATTGTCTCTATTTGTTACACCACTTACCGACTGACTGATTATGTTATTTACTTCTTCATTATGTGCATTGCTTATCTCTCTCCTCTCCCACAGTTCCTGTTGACTACACACTCCCTGATCTTAGGGATCTTTGTCCCTTGTTCTCTGGTACATCTCAAGAAGGCCAACACTTTGCTGAGCACACATTATGTTATCCAGACAATATCCATTGATGTGATGAAAGGTGTCTGTCTCCCCCACTGCATTGTGACACCCTCGAGGGCAAGGGCCTTGTTTCAATGGTGTCTGCCAACCCACATCCAGGACACTTTCTGATACGACTGGAAAGGTGCCACTGCATATTTGTGGAATGAGTGAATGAATGAATGAATGAACAAATCTTTGTGAAAGGGACACTAATATGGACAACATTTCTGTTTCCAAACAGTAATTATTGCAGCAGGTGCCGTCCGTGTCAGCACCATGCATATGTCGGCTGCCATGCAAAGTGTGCTGCTCAGCTGGGAGACACATGAGAGCCAGAAGTCAGACTCACTTCCTGGATCCCTCACAGTTCTTCCTACAGAACATGCCTGAGGCTGGTAGTTCCAGATCTCAGTCATCCGTCACCCAAAGGATTTTTGCTTTCTCTGTGCAGGATAGATACTGCATTTACATAGAAAAAAATGACTGTATTTGGTTTAAGTAAAACTGTCATTGAGAGCAAAGCACATTGACGTAATTATACACAATGGAAATCCAAACAATGTAATGAAATAATGGAAATAAAAGTTGAGATTCATGTGAAGTGATAGAACACACCTACACTAGCACTTGATGAATCTTCTTTCATTTAATCCAAATAGAAACCCTCAAAGGAGATTTTTCCATTTCCACTTTTTATAAGGAAGACTGTTCAGCTCCAGCACGTTAGGTCAGTTGCCCAGGCTCTGACAGCTAGTAGGTAGCTACATGGGGTGGAAACTCGGGGCTCCTGGATGATAGCACTCCACAGGGACTGCAGTGTAGCCAGACGCCCACGTAACCTGCCCCCAGCAGTCCCGTCTTATTCCCCTCCTTTGGTTCACTGACACAGCTGTCCGACATTTTCATCCCATCTCCTAACATTTCAGAAGCTCTTCAACCCAGAGATCTCTCCCCGGCTCTGTTGGACAAAGGTTGGTGTGTTCACCACTGATCTCTGCGGTGGCAGATGAAAGGTGACTATTAGAGTCCTTGTGAAGGACTGAAATAATTGTTATTTACAATGCCTTTGTGACTCTTGGTGATTGTGGATCCCAAGGAGGGGGGTGTCCTTTGTTGCAGAGCTAATTTCCTTGTGTGAGAACACTGTCCTTGGCAGGATGCCCTTCCCTTCCACAAAGATCTCAAGCCAGCCTAGGAGGGAAGAGAGTTTACTGATCAGGACACTGTGCACCCACAAGCTGAGGCACCATGAGACCTGTTCCCTCAGAGGCAGAAAAGGTTTCTCAGGGTTACCACGCTCTTTGACACATCTCACAGGGTCCTCAGAGGAAGACGAGAAGGCAGATACAAGAGACGTTTGGTATCAAAAATGGGTCCAGAAAATGGCTACATCCCCTCCTTCACAATCAGATTTCAATCAAATCAGCCTGCTCTGGAAAGATGCACCATGGTAGCGTGGCTATGAAATGGGTTTTGAGCTGGGCATCATTGTTTGAAATTCGAGATTTGCATGAAATATCTTTTCCTTTTATTTCCCCCCATCTTGTCCCAAGTTGTTTATGTCATTGAACGTCAGCGGTTTTGGTAGCAGTTTTCTGAAAATACCTATTATATCTCCGAGGAGAAGACACCAATGAGAGTCTTCATTTCCAAACTTCACTTTAACTTTGATCAAATAGTTTTTACTACCAGCTTACATCTCAGAGGAAGTATCCTTGACTGTTGCTTCGGGTGAACTTTCTGATGGTGCAGTTCCCAATGTACATATACAGGAATCCTGTTTGTTTGGTTTTGTTTGTTTCTTAAACTACAATATCAGAAGAGATGATTAAAAAATCTGGGAGGGTCGACCATGTTTCAGGGTCTTTACATAACTCACTGATAGTTTTCATAAAATTCCTATGACATAAATACCAATATTCCACAAGGGAGGAAATTGAGACTCATGAGGATATATCACCTGTCCTGACCACACAGCTAAGAAGTTGCAGAGTTGGGATTCAGAGCTATTGTCACAATGAATTGCCTGTATTAATCCACATACCCCACAGAAAGGAAAAAGTGTGTTTTTGAAAGTCACCAGTGTAAATTTTTAAATTCCATTTATTACTACATCATCATTCCTTTTTAGAGTTTTACTGATAACAAACAATGCTTTTCCTTTACATAAACATTGAGTTCATAGTCATGTTAGAGTTGGGGGTGGCAGATACGGAAGGGCATCTACATGACTCAGTTCTGGGAGTTGTTGCTTTGAGCCGTGTTGTATGCTGAAAATTATGCTACGTAGAGGCAAATGCTATGGACAAATGAACCAGATGTCTAGTCCTCCAACATCTAGCTCTAGAAGGGTTTGCATGGCACGTGCTGCTGAAAAGCCACACGGAGAGTACCTACATAGAATGCACCTACTGCACTACTTCCAGAGTGGAGCTGGGTATTTTGCTGCAAAGGACCCAATATGCAATAGGTGAATGCAGCAAACCTTCAGCGATACCTACCATGTTCCCGTGTACTTCATACAAGATGTGCAAACAGCAAAGAAAACATAGTTCCAATCTTTAAGTATCTCATAGGAACACAGACAAAAGAAAGGAATGTAATCTATGAATTAGAAGTCTCCAAAGGGTACCTTTGTCATGCAAGACAGGGGAAAGTGGCCCTGGCCCGAGTGGCTCAGTCGGTTGGAGCGTGGTCCTGTGAACCAAAAGGTTGTGAGTTTGATTCCCAGTCAGGGCACGTGTCCGAGTTCCCGGTTTGGTGCCAGTCGGGGCTCGTATAAGAGTCAACCTATGGATGTTTCTCCCTCACATCGGTGTTTCTCTCCCCCTCCCTCTCCCTCCCTCCCCTCCTCTAAAATCAAGAAGCATGTCCCCTTGTGAGGATGAAAGGAAGAGAAAGAGAGATGAAAAGTGGAAGAGGAGACAAAGAATTGAACAGAGGGAGAATAGACGCAGTAGGAACACAAGTCAGATCAGGGGAACTGAGTTCTTGTGACTATGAACATGCATGGCTGTCCCTGAACATGTCATTGTTTGGGGGCTTGCAGACTTGATTTCATATTCTGAACATTTCTGATTTTCATTAAAACCGTTCATGCAATTGCCAGTCTTACGTTCATTATTTTCTCTCGTTAATTTTTAAATGATATTTTGCGCCACCACTCTGTATTTGCAAGTAGTAGGGGATGATCCAAAGTTCTGCCCTATGAGAACGTTTCAGACAGCTGAGAGATGATTACAAATGCCTACACCAATCATGAAGCCAGGAAGTGAGCATTCCACGGATGCCAGAAGCTACGGAATATAGCAGGGGTTTCAAACTCATTTTCACCAGGGGCCACATCAGCCTCACAGTTGCCTTCGAAGGGCCAAATGTAATTTTCGGACTGTATACGTGTAACTACCCCTTAACAGATAAGCGAGAGCTTGCCACCGGGTAGAAACAAGGTGCCTGGCTGGATAAAAGAAGGTAGAGGGCTGATTCGGCCCGCGGGCCTTTTGTTTGCCACCTGTGGAATATAGGGAGCTGGATATAAGTCAGAAATGCTCTATGTTCCAGGCACTGTGGTAGGCTCTGGGGTTAGAGGGATCATTCAAGCTGATCCCAGTGTGTAAGTGAAGAAACTTAGGCAGGTCGATCTTAACCCCAGTGCTCTGTAAAGATTTGTCAGATTTGTTTATCAGGGGCTTGGTTTACACACACACGCACACACTCAAACACACATAATTAATAAATGAGAATTTTGGAACTCAGCTAGGGCCATAGCATGTTGGAGCCAGACTGTCTGACTCTAAAGCCTGAAAGAATGTCTATGACATCAGACCCTTTTGCATAATGATTTATTTCCACTTAATTCAGAGGCACTACTTGCAATTCCCCTGTCTGTGCTTTTCTGCTGTTGCCCCAAAGGTAACCTTGGAACTGAATGTTCTCTGTTATCTAAAGGTCAGGGACAAAATGGGCAACTCCAGCATCCAAGCTGTTCACGTTCACACTGAGTATGGCACCTGGCTTACCAGAAATTGGCCATTTTGTTGCTGTCACACTTGAAGCTTTGTTCTTGCCCCCATATCGCAAATAATTGTCACTGTGCAAAATCTAGAGTTCTCTGCACTGTGCCTTTCTTCGTACTTATTTTAATTTTCACCTCAGAGCTATATGTGGTTATGGCTGCGGGGCCAGAATTCACCCTCTCCAGTAGGTTGTTGACTAGTACAGAAAATTACCTTAACCACAACAGATTTGGTACACAAATAACGTAAATATTAGTCTTCCATTGCCGCACAACAAATTGTCACACATCTGTTGGCTTAAATTGACACAAATTTATTCTTTCATATTTATTATTCTGCGGGTCAGGGGTGTGGCATGGATCAACTGAGTTCTCTGCTTAGCGTCTCACAGGCTGAAATCCGGGCATCAGCTGGGCTAAGGTCTTACCTGGAGGCTCTGAGGGGAAGGTGCCTCCCAGCTCATTGTCGTGGTTATCAAATTCAACTGCTGCGGTGGCAGGACTGACCCCACGTCCTTGGGCATGTCGTCAGGGACTGCTCTCAGATTCTAGAGGCTGCCGGTATTTCTCATCATGTGGTTCCCTCCATCATGAAGCAAGCAATGTTGTGTTGAGTTCTTGTGCTTCAAGCCTCTTGCTTCTGCTGCTGCTGCCACTAGCCAGAGAGAACTGTCTGCTGTTAAATGGCTCCTGTGATTGATTGGGCTCTGTTGGATCATCCGTGATAATTGCCCTATTTTAAGGCCCACAGTTTAGTAACCTTAATTACAACTACAAAACTGGTTCAGCCCTGTAACCCAACACACATATTCCCATGATAACGCTTCTTATTCACAGTCCTGGGATTGTGGTGGGAGATTGCCAGAGACCAATTTTAGAATCCCGCCTACCACAACCTTTAACAAGGGTCAGTTAATTATTTATGAAAACCCTCTTTAGTGACCCTGATTGTCTGTATTCCTGTGAACATACTGCCCCCTCTTTATGGTGTGACATCATGTCATCATGTCGTGTTACTTCAACAAGATGCTGTGCCTTCCCAGGCATATTAGTCAAGGTTCTCCAGAGGAATGGAACCAATAAAATATATACCTACATAAAGTGTGTGTATACACACACATATATACAGTACACACACACACATATACACATACACCTTTCTATATAGATGGATCTAAAGGCAGAGAAAGAGGGGGAGAGATGTTTTACGGGAATTGGATCACATGATTATGGAGGTTGAAAAGTCCCAGTTTCTATAGTTGGCAAGGTGCAGACCCAGGAGAATCGATGGTGGACTTCCAGTTCAACAGCTGCTGGGATCAAGTGTGAAGAAGATG
Organism: Sturnira hondurensis; assembly: GCF_014824575.4. NCBI lineage: Eukaryota > Metazoa > Chordata > Mammalia > Chiroptera > Phyllostomidae > Sturnira > Sturnira hondurensis. The sequence goes on from NW_028096072.1 coordinate 76,245, forward strand.
AGTTTTTTTCAGCTGAAGTCCAAAGGGTCCAAAAGGCCAATGTCTTGCCTCATACAGTCAGGCAGTAGAGGTTCTCTCCTGCTTGCTTGGGAGAAGGTCTAGTTTTATGCTCTATTCAGGTTTTCAAGGGGTTATGTAAGAGAGGGCAATCTGCTTTACTCAGTCTACCCATTCAAATATTGATCTCATCCAAAACATCCTCACAGACATACAACGACGTTTGACCTGATATCTGGGCACCCTGGAGCCCAGTCAAGTTAACACAAAACTTATGCATCACAACCCTGGCTGGTGTGGCCCAGTGGATTGAGTGTCAGCCTGTGATCCAAAAGGTCACCAGTTCCATTCCCAGTCAGGACACGCTCCTGGTTGCAGGCCAGGTCCCCAGGAGGGGGCGTGTGAAAGGGGACCACACATTGATATTTCTCTCTCTGTCTTTCTCCCTCCATTCCCCCTCGAAAAATAAATAAAATCTTTGAAAAAGTATGCAACACAGTGAGCATCTTGACACAGTCCATAAATTGACATTTAAAAAATTATTTTATTGTTGTCCAAGTGCAGTAGTCTGCATTTCCCCCCACCCCTTCTCCTGACCCCAGCCAAACCCACCTCCCTCCCTTGCTTCCACCCTTGGTTTTGTCCATGTGTCCTTTTTAGCAGTTCCTGAACATAAATTGACATTTATTTTAAAATTAAAATTTAGTTTTGTAAAATTATCTACCCCCCTGTTTTCTTCCCTCTAATGTGGAGGCCTGAATAACTTCACTGTTGTAGTTGCGTGTGAACTAATACCTTTAAGGTTACATGTGGGAAAGGTCAAGACACATGAGCAAACAGTTCTCCCTGCAAAGGGGAATTTTGCACCATGCGGCATGCAGATTTGAGAATACCTACTATTTATGAAATATTTACCACATTTAGCAAGTCCTTTGTAAGGTATGTAAATATCTTACCTCATTTAGTCAGCAAAACATTGTGAGATATGTGCCAAGCACACCCCATTTTCATATGAATAAACTCAAGTACAGAAAGTAAGTAATTTGTCCCAGACAACAGCTTGTGAGTGAGAAGCCCACTGGACTGGAGTCTATGACGTTAGAACCATTGTGCGGAACTTTTCATGTGACCATGTAATTGATCATCCAAACCAGAATGAAAGCAAGTAATACTCAAAGTTATATCTCCATAGGCATAAAACAAAAAAGCCTTAGATATACCAAAGGCATTGGTCACTGTTTGGTGAAACTTGTTTTGGTTGCAAGTAGGAGAAGATCCTTACCTAGACTGGCTAAATCAAAAAAGAAATTCATATCTCACAGTGTTTGTAATGTCATCACCACGTTTCCTTCAACTCGATGGGCCCTGTCAGCGTACAAACTGGTGTTATTTTTTCCTGTCTTAAACACAAAACGAAAACTACTTTAAAACGGGTTTGTTTTTCATTCATTCTCTCTACCACCTTTAGAGCCATTTATCCTCCCCTTGCAAGCAAAGAAACCCCCTGTAGAGAGTTGTTTACACTCACTGTCTTCAATTCCTCTCCTCCCATTCTGTCTGATTCACACTCCAATCAAGGTCACACACCTTGTATTAAGCGGAAGCTGTCCTGGTCAAGGTAACAATGACATCAATATTTTAAATCAAATGGCTATCTCACAGTCCTCTCCTTATTTGACTCATTCATAATTTTGGGCAGAGTTGCTCACTCCCTCCACCTGGAACTACTTTCTTCCCTAGTGTATTATTCAGGGTTCTCTGGAGAAACAAAACAGAAGATTTGTAGCTCAGCTCAATCCATCAGGCAGGAAGTCAAATTCTTTGACTCCCCCAAAACTTAACTTTTAATAGCTTACTATTGACCAGAAGTATTACCAATAAATAAACAGTTGATTAACACATATTTCATGTATTTTATGTATTATATGTATTATATACTGTATTTTGACAATAAAGCTAGAGAAAAATGTTATTAATAAAAATCATGTTATAAAATTACATTTCCAGTACTGTTCTGTATTTATTAATATTGTAAGTTGGTGTCATCTGTTTGCATGTCATATCAATATTGTCTTATAGTACACAAGACTGTAGATTAAACATAAAAAATTAAAAGATAGTGTGAAAAATTAATTCATATTTATTTACAGGTATAATGACTTATGGATTGATTAAAAACCACAATATGATTGCTTTATAGTGTCTTTGTATAGTTTATATGATTGCTTCATAGTAGCCTAGCCTATACACTAATAAATAAATTGTTGTAAAATTTAATGGTTATTTTGGTCATATTCATAATACAGTATAGTAAACATTGTTAACATTTTTCAAAAAATACCTATTATGATAAGCTGATGTGCAATTTCTTCTATTACAAGTGAGAGAGGTATACCATACAGAAATGGAATTTGTTAAAAGCAAAGTTATAAAACAGTAAGAAAACTAAAATATTATTAATTTTATATTTAATATTTCTAACCTCATGCCTATGTCAGGTTAGGCTATCAACTTCAATGTAAGTCTTACACATGATGTTATACACAATGAATACTTAGGTGATGATGATGGCACAAAAATGTCTCATACAGCTCTTGCCATGTAATTCATAGATTTTTACATGAAGACCCTCACACACATACATGGCAATTAAGTTTATTCATTGTTCACATTTCTTTTGGCTGTGAATCACACCACATATGGTCTGTAAGTCTGTACATACTTTCTGATAAAATTCAACTTTTTATACTAGATTCGTATATATTTTATAGTAATAAATGAAAAAATAGACTCATATCTATATATAGTGTATTTTATGCATTTATGACATACATAACTTTTAATTAATTTTTAAAATATTTCCAGGGTATGCATTTTGACTCTGAGGTTTTTCAAATTGTCATCTATCTCCAAAATTTTTTCAGTATATTTATTGAAAAATTTCCCATGTAAGTGAAACCATGCAGTTCAAACCCATGCTGTTCAAAGATCAAATGTAGTCTTTTTTAAAATTAATCACAGTATCCATCTTTTCCTTCCTTTCTAGTATAGTGGAATAGGTGTCCTTTCTTCCATCTAAGAAAAATCCCCCACTTATGCTATGTGTGCCCACTTCTCTAACCTTTCAAGTATCCTGAGAGAAGCTATCCACCCTAGTAGTCTTTCTTTCTGTTCCTGGTAAAACAAGGAGTAATCATTCAAAAAGAAGATAGTGGTTTTGTTTATGAGTACTTCTATGAGAAATTATCATAATGCAGGGGTTCCTTCTTTATGTGCTTGAACTTCCAGGTGTTCCCACGTTTATTTAGAAGTATTAAAATGATTTTCTTGCCAAATGTGGATGTTTTGTTACTAAATAGTTTCCTTTTATGCAACAATAATCAAAACAGATCTGCTTTTTGACCCAGAAATCCCACTTCTGGGATTATATCTGAAGGAACCCAAAACAATAATTCAGAAGAACATAAGCACCCTTATGTTCACTACAGCATTACTTACAATCACCAAGATATGGAAGCAGCCCAAGTGTGCATCAGTAGATGAATAGATAAAACAACTATGGGCCCTGGCTGGTGTAGGTCAGTGGATTGAGCATGGGCTGCAAACCAAAGGGTTGCCAGTTCGATTCCCAGTCAGAGCACATGCCTGTGTTGCGGGCCAGGTCCCCAGTGGGGGCCACATGACAGGCAACCACACATTGATGTTTCTCTCTCTCTTTCTCCCTTCCCCTCTCTCTAAAAATAAATAAATAAAACATTTTTAAAAACACTATGAGACATTTTCATGATGGAATACTACTCAGCCATGAAAAAGAAGAACGTTTTACTTTTTGCCACAGTATGTATGGACCTGGATAACACTATGCTAAGTGAAATAAGCCAGTCAGAGAAAGACAAATACCATATGATTTCACTCAATGTGCAATCTAATGTGCAAACTGACCTAACAAGCAAAACAGAGACAGACTCATAGAGAACAGGATGACAGCTAAGGAGTAGGGGAGGTTAGGGGTTGGAAGGACTGAGCAAAAAGGAAAAAGGACTCATGGATATGGACAACAGTGTGGTGATTGCCGAGGTGAGGGGAGTATAAGGGGACTGAATGGTAATGAAAAACTACAATAAAAAGCACTAAATAAAAAATAATCAAGAGTAGTATTGATAAAGATGATTGCTCACTAGGTCCTAATTACACAATATTATTATTGGTTCCATTTTACAGTTGAAGAAAATGAGGTTCAGCAAGATTGTGCTTCAAAGTTAAGGGTAAGCACAGATTTGAATCCATACATGCATTTCCAGATTTTGTGTTTTCTTCATTACAATTTCAAGTAACATATTGAAGGTTCTGAGAAAAACTATCAGAGTTGAAGCCATTTTAGGGGATGGAGGTAACATATAGAAATAAAAGCTTTCTCATATTTCTATTCCTGATATGCAGGTTTCATTTGCTGCTTCTCATGTACAGCTTTTTATACTAATAAAAGCTTGAAATTTCACTGGATGAATGTTGATGGAGGTTCATTATAATGATTTGTAATGGACCAAGGCCTAACTGTGGTTCAAACAAAAGACACTGGAAATTAAGTCTGATAGCATCATTGATATATGTAATCCAAAATGTTACATGTTAAATTTTTCCTACTTTGGTCTGCCAGATTATTGAGTTGGAAAAGATACTTTTTGTTTGTTTGACTGATTTAATATTGTTATTTCAGTAGTATTTTTTGGTTGTAAAAGTGGGAATTCATGAATATATTAAGATAATGGCAGACAAAATGTTATTCTAGGCCACAAGAACCTTAACTTACCGGTTTAACACAATTCCGATTGAAATGTCAATGGAAGTTTTTTTGCAGAAATTAGCATAACAATGTTAATATGAAACTATTACAATAATGTTGAAAACATGTCATTTAAGAAGACTAACACCATTTTCAGGAGCATGACATTTCAATGTCTGGATTTACAATAATGTTGCTTAAGTAATACTTGCTAACTGGTTTGAACTTTAACCCCCATCTTTAAGCTTCAGCAAAAAAAAAAAAAGGAGAGAAACAAAACCACAAAGCTTGCTTTTATAATAGAAATTTAATCTATGGTCAGAAATGTTAATTCTTAACATTGCCTAGTGTTGAAAGAAAGAGATGGCTTTAAGTCGTCTAATATTGGATGAGGACAATCTATGTGTCAATCAAACACTTCATCTTTTTTTTAAAAAACAATTTATGAAGGCTAAAGAGTCATTTAATAATAGTTAGAAGAAAGTCCTATTTTATCATACTTGAAGAAAATGCTGACTCTAAGGTTTGAAATTCTTTTATTTATTTCTTTTTTATTTATTTTTGAGAGAGGGGAAGGGAGGGAGAAAGAGAGTGAGAGAAACATTCATGCAAGAGAAAAACATCAGTTAGTTGCCTTTGCTCCAACCCAGGACTGAACCACAAACCAAGCATGTGCCCTGGGGAATCAAACGGGCGACCCTTCAGTTTGCAGGAAGTCACTCAACCAGCTGAGCCACAACAGCTGGGACTGAACACTTCATCTTCTTTAATTCTCATAACATCTTCCTATTGTAGGGGAGGAAAAATAATTTTCCTTCTACCCTTCTAAGTTCTTCTGACTTGTCTAATTAACCTAATTAACATGAGAGAGATTAACGGGAAAAAATAACCAAATTTATTGCATATGTACATATGGAGATTCCCTAAGAATATGGAATCTCTGGACAAATCAGGCAGTTGAGGCTGCTTTGCCATTTTGGACTAAGGAAAGGGAGACAGGGGTCTGTGATTTTAAAGGGAAAATGGGTAATTCATAGATAGACAAGATAGAGTAGACCTGTAGCAAACAAACTCTTACTGGGCCACACAGAAAATACGAGACACATAAGGGAGTTCAACAAACAGACTGGTAGATTTTTTTCCCTGTTTACCACACTTAGTTCATATTATGATGCTATGGTGATAGCTCCCTTTCTTTATGCAGGCTTTTCTATTTGAATTCCTTTAGGAAGGGGTAGGTAAAGGCTCTTCTTGAGGAAGCTTTCTTTTTCTTAAAAGTAGCCAGCTTAAAATAATCACTATTCCAAAATGGCATATTTTGGGGTGGCAAAACTCTGTTCCCCTCTCTGTTGAGACCAGTAATATAAAAGGAAACCAAAGTTTAGAGTGGAGTTGAGATTTGAATTCAGGTTTTTTGATCTCTAGCCTATGCTGTCATACCACCTTCAAGACTTGTCTAAAGAGTTGTTTTACTGAGTGCTGTTTTTTGTTATGTCATTTTCAATGGCTGATAGTTTACAACTTAGAAAAGTTCGTCACCTACTTAAAAGCACTAAGTTCCCTGGTTCGTGTTTCCTGTGTTTTTTCTTTATTCTTCTCCAAAATATAATGAATAATCCAGAGCTTTATCCTAATCCAGGTCTGCATTCCAATTACATTCCCACCAGTTAACAGCTGTGTTAACCCTGGACAAACTGTTTCAACAGTTGGAGGAGCCTCAACTCCCTCAGTATGCATAAAACATGAAGTGACTCATTAAAGAGGATAGTTTATTTTGCCATGACTCCATGCAGCAATTTTGATAATATCTGCACCTTCACAGCATTTTGGATAAGGATGATATTGTTGTATTACCTCTATTGTACATTAAATGTTGGGTGTGTTTATCACCCAGCCTGGTGTAGAATATAAAGAAATAAATTTGGCCCCCATGTAGCCACATTCAAATAAAAGCCTCCAATAAAATTAACCAAGTTAAAAATCACAATACAGGAACATTTGAGTTTTGTGTGTGGCATATTAGTAGTTTCCGCAGAACTATTGGAAATAAGCTTTGAAAAGAACATTCAAATAGAAGCACATCATCTTGCAGAAGAAACGAGTAATGTATTTGATCAACTAGAGTACACTGCCATCAAGTACATGTCATGTGTTGCGCTAGGTGTGGAGGGTACAGAGGCGAATCATAGAAATCTTATCCTGAAGGTGTTCAAAATCTAGTGGGGAAGAAGCAAACAGAAAAATAGATCATCATTTTTCTTGATGATCTATTCTGTGCCGCGCAAATGCATTTTATTTATTTATTTATTTATATTTATATACATTATTTATACATTAATACAGGTATTTATTTTTTTCTCAAGGTGATTTTGGGCAGATAACAATGATGCTGAGAGGGTAAATAATTAAATAATGAGTGCTAGAGCTGGGACTTACACGTCAGTATGTTGAAACGGAAGCTGACCCTCTTTCCATTTATTATAGCAAAATGTTAATTATTTCATATGTAATGGCATGTATAATTCCAACGGAGATACTCATTTCACTCCCCATACATAGAAAATCCAGGCCCATAGCAAAGCTTAGCATTCACATAAAGGGCCAGGTCAAACCTCAGATAAGGTGTGCTGAAATAAACAGGCCATTCGTGCATCTCCTGACTTTAATGTGTGTTAGGAAGGAGCAGAGGTTTTAGAAAATGAGAGCCACAATATTAGGCCCGTCTTTGGAAAGCAGATGTTTTACACAATATGAAGGGCTGTGAAGCTGCCGTTGTCCCTACATTTCTGCCATCTCGGTGGGGTCCAATGCTAAGGTAGTTCCTCACAAACAGTTGTGAACTGGGAAAAGTATATGAAAAGCCTTCCTCAGAGCCCCACTCACAGCTTGGTCGAGCTTTCAGCTTCAGGGTTCTCCTGGAGGGAGGTACCAGAAAAGGTTTCTTTTAGAGACTTCAACAGATTTTAAGTAGAACCGAAAGAGCCACGGGACATGTTTTGGTGGCTAGAAATGAAAATATATTATTGTATGCTGGAGTCAAGAAACCCAGAATTGAAAACTGACTCTCCCACTGGCTAGCTGTGTGAAATTGATTCTAGAATAGCTCCTGACACATTGTTTCCACTCAACAAATATTCATTGATTCAATGAATGTGTTTGTTTCCCCGCACTGGACTCTGAGACTCTTGAGGGCAAGGACCATATTTTGTTGGTCTCTGTAAATCCAGCATCCAGTTCACTGTCTAAATCTTGTTGATCACCACTAAAGTTTGAATTAATTATTCTTTAGTGAGTAACACTGATATGAAAATCATTCATCCAATGTAGACATAGTACCAAAGATATTGCTATAGGCAACATATTTTGCTTTTGTGTAACAGGCGACAAGCACCCTTTTAATTAGCTATGCATTTTTGAGGGTAAAGAAATATGACTTACTATCTTTGGCATTCCACGTAGTAACTACTACTTGTAGTACTTGTAATGATTTACTGAAGCATTTCCTTGATCTCAATCATTCGAGTGTCACTCCAATGATTGTGCACAATTTGTAATTTATATACTTACCATGTCTTCATTTTTGCAATATAAAAATGTCTTTTAAAATAAAACATAGTTCTAAGATTAAAAACTAAGAACACAAAATAATGTGATGATATCTTTTTAACTGAAATTAAGATTCAATACAAATGATAGCAAGCTAGTGATGTGCTTTATGTTAACTACTTTATATATCTTCTCCCTTATAAACCTCAAAGTAGCTGTTTTAAAAAGAACAACCCAGGGTCATAGAGCTAGTATAGGGAGAACCAAACTCCAGAGTTTTTTGGACCGTAAAGCCTACATGCAGAGCACTATAGGCAGTGCCCAAATTTACTATTCCCAAGTGCTACCCCCTGACTCCTTTCCCCTTTTTTTTTCACTGATCCAGCCCTCCCTGCTGTTCAGACCATCTCCTCCTCACACTTTCAGCAGCTCCTCTTCCCACAGGCCACTTCCCAGATGCTCTGGCCCACTGCCTATACATTCAACACTGCAGCCTGCAAGAACAGAACAATATGGATATTTTTTAACCTTCTGAAAGCATGAAACGATCGTTATTCACTCCTTCAGGAGGACTGTTAAGGAGTGATCGTCTGAGGAGTGGCCTTTGTGATATAGTTTCTGGGAGTGAGAGTAGAGATAGGAGCCTGGGAGAGAGACAAATGGGAATTGTCCTCCTTGTGCAAAGAAGTGAAGGAAGAGATGGAATGACGAGGATCTAAAGCAGGGGTGTCAAGCTCATTTTCACCAGGGGCCACAATAACCTTGCAGTTGCCTTCGAAGAGCCAAAATAACTTTAGGACTGCGTACATGTAACTACTCCTTAACTGTCAAGGAGTAGAAATTACATTTGGCCCTTTGAAGGCAACGATGGGGCTAATGCACAACCCCCACCCCCCGCCCTTGAAAATGAGTTTGACACCTCTGCTCTAAAGGCTGCTGGAAACGGAGGGTAATCTGCTGACCTGGAGGCAGTGTAGGAGATAAGGCAGGGCAGAGGACATGGCTCGTGGTGGGCACCAGTAAATGTCCTTAGGTTTTAACTAGAGAGAGATGTGATAAATTATGGGCAACTGTGTCATGAGGCAATTGCTTTCCAAGTTGAAGTTGTGACCAGGAAATCTCCTCTGTTTTCAGAAGCCCAGTAACCAAATGAAGAAAACATGAAGCAGCAATGATTTGAACTAAGATAGGATTCAAGGAATCATGGATGCAGAGTTGGTAACTGAAACCAATGCATAGAATATGCAGTAAGAGGAAGAGGAAGGCAACTATATTGTTTATTGGCACCCTCCCTCCACTGTGTCAGGTTATTTACATTTATTATTTCATGAAATCTACAGAACCAGCCCACGAGGCAGATGTTACCCCTACATGACAAATGAGGAAATAGGTTCTGAATGACTGTGAAGAAATTAGCAGCCCACCAAAGTGGTATAAAGATGATTTTAAACTGAAAACACCTGTAGAGACAGCAACTATAGAAAGAAACATAATCTAAATTTAAGCAGAACCTACCAAAAACACAGCTGCCATTGACTTGCCCACCCCTGTCCCCTACAGGGAGTTTCTTAATTGAAAGAAGGCTGATACTTGGCATAGTAAAGAACTAATTCAGCTTCCATACCCCCTACACACACACACACAGGGAAATAAATGTTGAGCACGGAAGGAGATAGAATGTTCATTGTCATTAGCATCCAAAAGCCCAGCAGGATTTTCCATAACTTTCTCACTGGAGCCCTAACCTCCCTCTGTTTTGTTAAGCTGGTTTATAATCCTTTCTCTCTGGCTATTTATGGAGTTACTCATTATTGAGAGCTCCCACTTATGCACATGTTTTCTCCTGTTAATCTGTTTATTAGCCATTAATTCACAGGCCTTGACCATTTGAGCGTAAGCTGACAGAAGAAAACTTTTGTTCCCAACCACTGAATGTCTTGCTCAGGTTCATCCTGTTGACAATGGCAGGCCACAGGATTTTACCTCTGGTCATTTGTGTCCCAAAGAAAAAGTCTAAGGAGACTCCTGGATTACGGAGAAAGAGTATGTATTTGATGAAGACCTCTCTACCCCCTTGTCAGAAAGCAGTGTGGTTCCCTGGAACAGACCCAAGAGCAACCACAGGGCTGACCCAGGACATTGCCAGGTTCCTTATATTCACAGAATAGTGGTCGAGGCCACAGCTCTCAGTTCCAGTGAAGCTGCAACAAACTACATGAGTTGGTAGACCACAGGAAAAAAACCTGTGTCCCTACAATCGTTCTTCAATGAAACTCGGAGCAGGATGACCGTTAAGGTGAATAAATGGTCACTTTTCAGAATTATCTTTTGTTAAAGAACATTCTGGGAAACTAAAGATCCTGGACAAAGCTGACTTGGGTCAGGATCATGAGTCAGAGCAGCCAGGACAGTCTTTGGATTCAGTGAGGTCACACTGTGCAGTTGAGGACAAGTCACAACATCCCCGAGTCTCAGTTCTGTAAAACGTGGATGGTCTTATGTACTACCAGAATATTGTGGAGAATGGAGATAACATTAGCCAAGAGTTTGCCACAATAGGTTAAGTCTATATGAGCAGTTCTGGTTTCTGGAACTAAAAAAAATCCAATACACTTTGTAGATAATGGTGTGTGTATTTGCACATTATTAAATATATACAACACACACACAAGCACGTGCATATGTGCATAAGTAAAAACAGTTTTTTCTTTGTCTTAGTACCAGACTCTAGTTCTTGAAATCCACAGGGAGCAAAGTCAAAAGGTCTTATTAGAGAAACTTGTTCCTTGGGTGCCACTATAGGATTTCAGAGAAATACAACACCATCATTGCCTACCACCAACTTAATCAAAGATTCTGCTATACTACTTTGAATTCATAATGCTTTCACTATCATGTTTGAGTAGGTCTTCCATTAAGGCTGAACCTTATATATAATCTATAGTATATATGAATATAGGAAACTACAAATTGTTTTATTCCTAATTTTTTGTTGTACTTCGTTGTTCCTAATGAAAGAGATAAATCAATATTTTAGAAACAGAAAATAACAGAAACTTATTTTTTAAAAAGAATTAAAAGCCACTATGGGAAATTGTGTGGAGCCTCCTAAAAATAAATTTAAAGTAAAACTACCATATGCTTCAGCAATCCCACTGCTGGGTATTTATCTAGCAGAATTGGTATCAGAATCTCAAAAAGACATAAGCATCTTGATGTACATTGCAGGATTATTCACAATAGCTAACATGTGAAAAAAACCTGAGAGCCCATGACAGATAAATGGATAAAGAAAATATAGTATACACACACAGTGGAATACTATTCAGCCTCACAAGAATAGGAAATTCTGCAATATACAACAGCATGGTTGAACCATGAGGACATTATGCTAACTGAAATAAGCCAGTCATAAAAGACAAAGACTGCATGATTTCACTTATGTGAGGTCTCTAAAATGGTCAAACTCATTGAATCAAAGACTGGAAACATGGTTGCCAGGCACTGGGGGATGGAAAAAATGGAGAATCACTAATCAGCAGGCATAAAGTTTCAGTTCCGTAAGATAAATAAACTGGAGAGATCTGCTGTGCAACATTGTACTTACAGTCGACAACAATGTACACTTAAAATTTTGTTCAGAGGATAGATCTCATGTTGTATCCTTATGACAATAAAATCAAATTTTAAAAATACTTAAAATTACATCATCAGAACTTTCATGGAAGAGATTGTGGTGAGCTAAATAAAGTTCATAATGGCACCACTCACTCTGGACAAAGTCGGGAGACAAAGCAAAGATGTACTTAAAGCTTTTCTCAGTGAAGTTTATATTTACAGTAAATGCTTTCTGACAAGGAGGTAAAATCAAGACAAAATTGCCTTCTTCTAGATGATGGATCAATTCACTTTTCACCTACAGAGAATTATATTCACTGTAAGAAATAAACACAGAGAATTGGAGAAATAATTTTTTAAAATCTAAAGAAACATCTCTCTTTCTACCTCCCAATATGAGCAATGCTACCAATTTAATGTAGTTCCTCCTGGTTTTTCTTGCTCTTTTGTTGTGAGGGAAAGCACATATACAGAAAATGTACAAAATAATGAATTAATGCAGAGCAAATACAAATTTTCAACCCAGGTTAAGAAATATAAAGGTCTCCAACTAGTGACAATACTTTTCGTTTTCAATTTTTATAGTTATAATAAGCACTGCAATAAATTCCCTCATTACAAAGATTTTAATAAAACTACTTTGGCTAGCAAAAGGTCTAATGGGATTTAGTGTATGTATCAGTGTATATGCATACATGTGTCAGTATGTGTGTATACATCCTAGTTGTTCTATTTGTACCTATCTAAGTACATCAGAGATGCTTAATACACACTTATAAATTTATTCATTTTTACAATAAATCTTATTTATTCATCCTAAAATGAATATACAAGGCATAGAAAATAAGAGAATTTTTTTTAATTATCAAATTTCTGCTATTGTAAGCAACCTGCAGTATGTAACGCTACAATTAAAATTTAGACCAGAATTACATTTCTGGGGTTATGGCAAATTGTGTTACTGAGACCAACTCTCCATTGAAAATAACTTATAATGGTATGGTAAATGACACTGTGATCGAAACTCTTGGGAATATTTTGTCTGAAGTTATTAATTGTTCCTATAAGAAAATGACTGGTTTTTTCTAATTCAACAGTCATCAATCAGACAGTCCTACAGTTATTCTAATATTTTATGAAAAAACCCTCTTCCTTGGATTTCCTGGATAAACTCAGGAAGGAGGTTAGCAAATGGCATATCATTAATATGTATTTTAAAGAAAGTGGTTCTGAGATTCCAAGAAGGCTGCAGAGTAGGTGGAAGCTACAGTCACTTGCTCCTGGCCCCAAAGCAGATTTACAGCTTAAGTATAGAGGAATCATCCTGAATAACCAACCAAAGTTTAGATTAATTGAAGTATTATAACCAATGATTTATAGAAACCACATAGAGACTGGTAAGAAGGGTGGAGACACAGAAATTGGTGGCCCCTGAACCCACATGCAGCAGTGGAGAAGCCAGAGGATATCTCAGCTGCAAAGCTCCCTCCTCTATGCAGAGATACCCATCCCAGAGCAGCAGACACAGAAAGAGGAGCCTGCACAACGTCTGGTTGTGTAAACTGGTGGGGATTCAGTCTGCTTGGGAGACAAGGAAGTCTGCTGGAGACCCAGATGTCATCTTCCCAAAGACAAGCATATCTATTGTTAAAGCACGAGATGGGGGAGTGCACTTCCCGGTCCCTTGACTGCTAGCAAGGCCACTCTGCCATGTTTGGGTCCTGTGGAAGAGTTTGCTAGCTGCACTCAGCAGTAACATTTGGGGCACTCTTTTTCGGGGGAGGTGCTTGGTAGAAACTCAAACAGTGACTGAATTATGTGGCTTTGGAAAGGGAACTGGTTCTCCACCTCAAGCATACAGCCAGCACTGCCCCCACTTCCAACCTGTTGAATCACTTGGCTAACCTTGTCCTGCTGAGTTCACTCACACAGAGGGATCAGGGTGCCAAACTGAGCTGATAATTTCACAGTGTGTCTTTGGGGAAGCTTTTGTTCAGAAATCAGACAGGCAGGTGCTGGGTTGTGTGGCTATATTGCAGGAAGGGAGGAACTCCTATCTTCCCTAAGAGCTCAGCATGTGCTACCTTGGGAAGGGGAAGAAGTGCCTACCCCTCTCCTACAGGCTTGCAGGCACCACCCCAATGGGAAACCATTTGGATCTGCCATTCCAGATTCTGGATACCACACCCTGCTGTGCTCAATTCTGCACGGGAAAGGGAGAGCTGCTTGGAGGCAGGACGTTTGCATCATGTTTCCCTTGGAGACTATTATCTAGGTCTGGGACAAAGTGCTTGACTCCCTCCTGTGGGCTTGGCCAGCATCAGACCCAACAGGAGACTTTTGATATGCCTTTCTGGGCCTAGTGGCTCTTCCCAGGTGAGCTTGCTCCTGCAGAGGGGACAGCTGGCTGCAAGCAACCTGAACATGTGGCACACCCCTCCTGGGGGAGCTAGAGTTGAAGACTGTGGCAGAGACCGAGTATTTTGGCTTTGGAGTAGGGGCCACTTTTGCCTCATTGAGTGCCTGACCATGTAACCCCAGGTAGAGAACCCATTATCCCTGTTCTCTTGACCCCAGTCACCCTGTTCTACCAAGCTCACAACCTGTGGAAGTGTCTGTGGGTTGCAGCCAGCCTGGGTCCACTTTACAGTCTTTCTCCAGAAGGATCTGGAGGATTACCATACAAGTTCAGGGGGAGGCAGAGTAGCTGACAGGTCGAGATAAACCTCAAAGAGCCTTAGACCTATTACAGATCTGCACCCCCCAACCTGGAGGAAGTTGATATGTATACACAGATTGGCTCCTCCCATGCACACCCAGACCCAGTAGAGGCAGCTGCAAACAGTAAACAGCATGGTAAATCCAGACAGGTAGCCCAAGGCTGGTTACATACAATGTCTGACATTGACCTTTACCTGAACCCCACCCAGGTGGACCCAGAACCAACAGAACCAGTGGTGGGCTTCAGACCACACCAGGGCTTGACCAAACTAGCCCCACAAGCAGCACACTCAAAGGGGGATTCTAGAAGTCACCAGACTCTGCTGGGTATGACTCTGCCTCAGGGGCACCCCCTGCACAAGACTCATATGTGCTGATTGAGGTTTATGCTTACCATCAGCCAGCCTGAAGGGTTAATGCTACCCATGACAGGACCAGCAGCATTCAACACTCACCTACAACAGGAGGGTGGACATAACCCACAAGAAACATTCCTGAAGCACAGAGCAGAAGTGATATGGAAGATTGTGCCACTGAGACCAACAAGATACCTACATCATAAACCCATCATAACAAGTTTGAAAATCATAGCAGATGTACTTAATACACAGAGACAAAATGGGAAGACCATGAAATATGCCCCAAATACAAAAAAAAGAGAATCACCAGCAAAAGAGTTAAATGAAATGGAAGCAACCAAAATACCAGATATCGAGTTTTAAAACATGGCAGTAAGGATGAAAAAAGACCTTTGGGCTGTTTCCAGCACTTAGCTATTGTAAGTAACGCTACTATAAACATAGGGGTGCATGTATTCTTTCTGAGTAGTGTTTCAGGATTCTTAGGGTATAGTCCGGCAGTGGAATTGCTGGGTCAAAAGGAAGTTCCACTTTTAGTTTTCTGAGGAGATTCCGTACTGTTTTCCACAGTGGCTGCACCAGTCTGCATTCCCACCAGCACTGCACTAGGGCTTCTTTTTCTCTACATCTTTGCCAGCACTTGTTGTTTGTTGATTTATTGATGACAGCCATTCTGGCAGGTGTGAGGTGATATCTCATTGTGATTTTAATTTGCATCAATCTGATGATTGAAATTTAGAAATATAGAACACAATGTTGTTGGTTTCAGAAAAGAGCATTTTTAGTTTTTATCAAGGATACTATGCTCTGTGAGGTGTCTGTGCTTTTTCAGTAAAAATTGTATTGGATTTGGATGACTATCTTAGGAGTGAAGGCTTCTATATCTCAGCAATACTAACATAACTGAATTGCTATTGCCATCCAAACTCAGTATTTACCTTTATGCTGTGAAATGAAAAATGGTCCATTGCAGTCAAGTTCCTAACTGCATGACAAGAAAACAAATGGAACTTAGCAGCATAATGAGATATTTTTCCATGTTCAAAAAATTAAAAATACGTATTTACCTTTCCCAATACTAAAAGCAAAGTTTTAAAAAATCCCCTTATGTGAGTCTAAAGCAAGTGGCTCCTCCCCATTCCTGTGTTTTCTTTACTCCTTGGGGGCATCCTGACTTCCTTCCCAATATCAAAGCCTTTGAGCTAAATTTTTAAAACAACTTCAAACATTGTATCACCTTCCCTGCCCCTGTTCTCCACAACAGCTCTTTGTGAACAATGCTATTGGTCACTACGTTTTAATAAATTGCAACTTAAAATCTTATTTTTTTTCTCTTTTATAACGGCTAAACAGAGTCATGAAAACTTGCTATTTAAACAAAAACAATTTCTTGTATCCAAAGGCAACATGCAAATGGAAATTAGGGATTAAGCATAAAATAAACTTTTAAAGAATGGTATAGATCTGTTTCCCAGTATCCATTCTCTTCACTGAATTTGGAATCCAACGTTGTGCTACCTTTTTACTAAATATTATGCTGATACGTGGAAATTTTATTGACAAAATGTGTAGTGCCAGAACAGACTCAGGCAGGAAACACAGATATGATTTTTAAATTTTGACAGTGTCTATTCATTTATTCCAGGAAACATGGATGGACACACACATGCACATGCACACACATGTTACATACAAAGAAAGAATCTCATGTAAATTCAACACTAGGAATGTTTGTTTCTGTTCTAGAGGTCTCTGTACTAAGCAAACAGGGATGTGAAGAGCCTCTGAATACTGATGTTAAACCAATTACCTCTGACCTGATTTACACCAATATATTGAATTGATACTCACCCTTATTGAACACCTGGGTTATCCCAACACTGTTTTTAAGTACTTCATATGCATGGAATGAATGAATCCTCACAGCAGCCTTATAATGTAGGTACTATTATTTTTAAGTTACCACGTATGAGGAAATGAAGAACCATAGTCAATTTACACAGTCTGCAAATGGTGGTGTTGAGATTTGAATCCAAGCATTGATCTGGTCCTAGTATGCATGATCTAAGCCCACTGCGGTACACTATTTCCTTCTCATTTGTGAAAATATGGGGGGAAAGACATTTTTATACAGAAATACAAACATGGTAGTAACACACTTTCCCCTGTTAAGCCGTTCTTTCCCCCTCCCCTCTGTTACCCCAGTGCATCAAATCCATGCAATGTGATATTGCACACTTCTAAATTCAAGTGCTCCTTTGACACTCTTTGGCCACAATCTCAAAATAAATGGACACCCTGAGAGAGACATGGGGTTAAAATCATAGAGACAAAGGGCCCCCTTGGCTTGCCAGAGTGGCTGCAGCCCTTGGAGGCTCCCTGGAGTGTGGAGGTGAATAACTGTAGCAAGTTCTTCCTGACAATGAAATGCCTTGGTTGTCAAGCTACTGTGCAGGGGCTTATTGAGAAAAATAGGTCCTAAGTTCATTCTTAAGGCAAGTGTGGGGATAAAGGGGGAATACAGAGTAGAGGGTGGGTGACAGGGTGTAAAGGAAAGGTAGGTTTCTTTGTGTGATGGCTATGCTGACCAAATTATTTCTTCTCTCCCTCAAATATGTCATGACTTCCTGGCATCCCCAAAACACTGAGGCTCTTGGCACTGGACAGTGTCTGCACAGCAGAGGGCTGCCACTCCTAAGGTGGTGACTGGTGATGACAGGTTATTTATGAGGCTAAAATACAGGAGGTTACGGGGCACTGGACATGAAGTTACAGGGGAGAGAAAGGTTTTTAAGACCTGTTTTTAAAAATTCTTTGGGTGGTAAGCAGGGTGGAGGAGGTTGGAAGGGTTAAAGGGTAGGCTTCTCTGTGTAGCAGAGGTTATTTCTACTATAAGCATACTCATGTGGAGAAAATGACTGTTAATTTGAAATTTTATGAATTTAAAAAAACTGTTTATAATCTTCTCTTGGCAAGGAATTTAGTAACTCCAAGTGATTTAAGTATATTGATCAATAGGTTCCCCATCCAATTTTTACATGGTAGCACAGTGTACACACTGTTCTGTACCTTGCTGTTTTTAATGAGGACTGTAACCATAGGCAACTAGAAAAAAATAACCTGAAATGTTTTTTGAAGTGGGCGGTGATTAAATGATTTATGTTATACCCATGGAATTGAATGTCATGGAAACATTAAAAATCATGAGGCAGGCATAAAATGTTTGACATAAAAATGTATTAATCTTCTAAGGCCAAATGAAAAAAACTGCTTTTAAAATAGAGAAGTGTGTGTGTGTGCATGCACATGCATAGACAGAATTTTATTTTATTTCATTTTTTAAACATATTGTATTGATTATGCTATTACAGTTGTTCCATTCCCCTCTTTTATTCCTCTCCACCCTGTACACCCCCTCCCAACCACATTCCCCCCTTTAGTTCATGTCCATGGGTCATACATATAAGTTCTTTGGCTTCTACATTTCCTATACTATTCTTAACCTCCCCCTGTCTATTCTGTACCTACCAGTTATGCTTCTTATTCTCTGTACCTTTTCCCCTTCTCTTCCTCCCACTTCTCACTAGTTCTAGTTGTTTGTTTGTTTAGGTTTTTTTTTTAGGCTCGATTGTTGATAGCTGTGAATTTATTGTCATTTTACTGTTCACAGTTTTGATCTTCTTTTTCTTAGATAAGTCCCTTTAACATTTCATGTAATAAGGGCTTAGTGGTGATGAACTCCTTGAACTTGACCTTATCTGAGAAGCACTTTATCTGCCCTTCCATTCTAAATGAAATCTTGGATGTAGGTCTTTGGATTTCATGACTTGGAATACTTCTTTCCACCCTCTTCTTGCCTGTAAGGTCTCTTTTGAGAAATCAGCTGATAGTGTGAGAACTCCTTCATAGGTAACTCTTATTTTCTCTTGCTGCTTCTAAGATTCTCTCCTTATCTTTCACCTTGGCTAATGTAATTATGATGTGCCTTGGTATGTGCTTCCTTGCGTCCAAGTTCTTTGGGACTCTCTGAGCTTCCTGGACTTCCTGGAAGTCTATTTCCTTTGCCAGATTGGGGAAGTTCTTCATTATTTTCTCAAATAAGTTTTCCATTTCTTGCTCTTCCTCTTCCCCTTCTGGCACCCCTATGTTTCAGATGTTGGAACATTTAAAGATGCCCTGGAAGTTTCTAAGCCTCTCCTCATTTTTTTTGAATTCTTGTTTCTTTGGTCTGTTGTGGTTGACTCTTGGTTTCTTCCTTCTGCTCCAAACCCTTCCTCATTGATTTTAGTCCCAGTTTCCTTCCCATCACTGTTGGTGCCCTGTACATTTTCCTTTATTTCACTTTTCATAGCCTTAATTTTTTCCTCTAATTTGTGACCATATTCAACCAATTCTGTGAGCTCCTGATCACCAGTGTTTTGAACTCTACATCTGATGAGTTGGCTATCTCTTTGTTGCTTAGTTATATTTTTTCTGGAGTTTTCATCTGTTCTTTCATTTGGACCATTTTTTTTTTTGTCTCAGCACTTCTGTTACACAGCAAGGGACAGAGCCTTAGGTTTTCACCAGGGCAAGGCAGCCTCACATCACTGCGTTGTCATGCTGCATGTGGGAGAGAATCTGAGAGAGAACAGTGCCACTTGCTGGGCTCTCTGCGGGCTTTCATTCACTTTCCTCACTACCCACAAGCAAATTGAGCCCTTCTGGTGCTGATTCCTGGATGGGTGGATTTGTGTATGTTCTAGGACCCTGTGGGTCTCTCCAACAAACTCTCCTGTGAGGCTGGAGTTTCTCTCACTGCCTCAACCCCCACAGATTTTTTCAGTCAGAGGTTTTGAGGCTTTATTTCCCCACACTGGAACCCTGGGTTGCATGGTCTGTCCCCAGTTGTTCCTCCTGGTTTATCTGCATGTGAATGTGGGACCTCCCTGTCTGCTGCCTCACCCGGTCCACCAGCTGCCACCTTGCTGCAAGTCTTCTCCCTCTGGCTGCCCATCTCTGCCCCTCCTACCAGTCTGGATGAATGTTTTTCTTTACCTCCTTGGTTGTTGGACTTCCACACAGTTCAATTTTCTGTCAGTTCTTGTTGGTTTTTGTTTTTAAATTTGTTGTTTTGCTTCTTTTGGTTGTGCAAAGAGGCAATGTGTCTACCTCCATCTTAGTCAGAAGTCCATAGACAGAATTTTAGAGAGATATAAAAACAGAAAAATGGTTGACTGTGGCTATCACTGAATGACTGATGGCATTGCAGATACTATGTTTTCCCATTTATATGTACATTTTATGTTTTGGATTTGCTATCATGTGAATTAATTATATTTGATTACTTTAGTTCTGATTCTATAATACTTTGAGGAATTAAAGATCAAGAAATGAAAAGTATATGTTAAAGAGCCCATCCCACACCCCTAGTTCCCATTCCCAGATTAGGGTCCTTGAGATGCAAAAAAATTGAAAGTATAAGAGGGTTTCATGATACGGTATGTATATGAGGAGGAAGGGATGCCATAGAAGCAAACAAGCTCAGTGTTATTCCCCTCGGTGTACTAATTTCAGAGGTAGAGGGGAAAGCTCTTCCTGTGTGAACCAAACTTTCTCTGACTTTCAGGGCCTTGGTTATGCTGTTCCCACTACCCCACTACCTCGGGGTGGAAAACTTGCCACCCCGATCTTTCTGTCTACCTGTTACTGGTTTGTTTTGTTTTGTTTTTTTTTTCAGGACTTAACTTATAAAACTCTTTTAGTAGGAAGCAACTGTAAACTATGAGGGATTTCCATCATGTATGGTGTCAAAGTATCATCAGTGTTTTCTGTCACAGAGAGCTCTTATACACCTTGATATGGTGTCTTTTCTATTATCTGTCTCTTTTAACAGAAATCACAAACTCTGTCTGCTCATTTTAGCATTGCAGTCTCTGTCTAACCTGGTGTCTAAAAGGCAGGCTTAGGGAAAATCCATCCCATTTGGATCTCAAAAACAAAAACAATATATTTTTCCCTATCATTTATTTCCTCATTATCTAACACAGATTAGAACTGTGTGAAGAAAGGACACAAATAAAAGAATTGAATTTCAGTGGGTGGAAGATGATGAAGGCTCATTCATTACTAGTAATATCCCAAATGGATCAATATCCTAATCAGTTCAGAAAATTGTAATTGCGAACAGAATTTGGGGCAGGATGTTTGAGGAGTTGTGTGTATGTGTGTGTGTGTGTGTGTGTGTGTTGGGGGTTTGTTTTGGTTTGTTTGTTTGCTTGTTTGTTTTTGGTCTTTCAAATAAACATTCTGGAGAGTACAACCTTCTTTTCATTTTCCCGCTGCTGGATAAAGTTGTGCCCAAACTCGATGCCTGGAACTCTTATAGCAGAGAATAGCATACTCACTGAAACATATCTTCATATCAATGGCTCATTTTTTTGAACCTTGTGAAGAGAAACATCAGCTCTCTGCCTACTCCAGACATGATAAAAACAAGCCAGCCAAAATGCTGGCTTCCCAGAAAACCTATCCAGGCTGTACAACTTCCTCCAATATCCACTGGAGGTCGCTACTCCACTACTGATATCATTTGCTATTGTCCAGTGGAAGTAAATGTGAATCATTTAAAGCCTATAATTTATTATAGGTCTTCATAGCACAAAGCACCTAAATGTAAAAGAGGTCCAGGGTTTAGTTTTGTGTATAGAAAGGATAAGCTAGAAATGGCAGTGATCTGGACCCAGCCTTATATTTCCCCACCCATGTCCTGAGGACCCTAGGAATGCTACCATTCTTCCTTCAACACTGATGTGTGGCCACAACAGACACAGTGTGATTGCTTTTCCTGAAATGGCATGTATTCTTCAGCAACTCTATGTAAACATGCCAAAATTTAGGACTGAGGGATTACCCCAGACTGTGAAATACAAAATAGCCAATTATAGATAAGATTGTTGACTATTTGTTCACCTGGTCCAACACCTTCACGTGCAACTTTCCAATCCAGTCATGTCTAACTTCAAATGCTTTGTCTTTCCTGTAAGTAAGAGCTTCCAAAAGTGTGAAACACAGAAAACTACTGATACCCAGAATAATTTCAGTGCTCCTTAGACATTAAAAACTTAAAAGTAATATATATGTTGTATTTGGCCATAAACATATAGCATGTCACGGGCACATCAAAACTTTTGTGGGATGATGGGGAAGAGGGTTGACATTATACCCTCCATGGAAAATCATTCTCTGTCTCTGCTTTTCTGTCTCTCTCTCTCTCTTTCTCTCTCTGTGTCTCAATTCTCTATCACTTAGAGACTTCTTGTTTCCCCAAGAATAGAGGTTGTCCTTTTGTCCTTCCCCTCTGTCATCTCTTTTTACAGGGGCCAACTATCAGGTTCTAATTTGCATTATTCTACCAGAAAATATGTGTGCAATAAAGGACCCTCCTCAAGACACAGTTTTTGGATGACAGACAGCAGGACATTGTACACAGCAATGATTTTTCCCTCTTTGAAAGCATTCAAAAAATTGTTCTGTTTCCAAAAGACAGAAAATATAACTACATTTCAGGAAGAAAAAAGCCATACTTAATCTTGTAGGGAGTCCGGGCATTTTGTCACAGGATCTGGGAAGAGGTCTCAGGGAGAAACTGGCTAATAGTGTTGAGAAGAGACGGTATGTAAACTCTGTGAAGTTGGGTCAGAAAAAAAAGAGAGAATTGGTGGTAAGAAGGTAAGCCAAAGACTTCCTATGCTGCCTGTGCAGAGAGCTCTGTGAGCTTTGGCATCAGGTGACTGCATTTCTATCCTGAGTCTGTGCAGAGCAGCTGTGTCACCCTGCACGTGTCTCCTACTTCTTAGGTCTCAATTTACTGTACTTGGAGGACTATAAGATGCACCGGACCATAAGATGCATCTAGGTTTTAGAGGAGGGAAATAGAAAAAATAATTTGAAGCAAAATATGTGGTAAAATATTTCATAACCTGTGACTCTGCTCTACCGCCGTCACCCCCCTACCCCTCCTCCGCAGAGCAAGCCAGGTAAGCTACATTCAGAATATAAGATGCACCCCCTTTTCCTCCCAAATTTGGTGAGAAAGTGTGTCTTCTAGTCCAAAAAATACAGTACTCATCTTGAAAAATGGAAATGGTATTATGCACTCTGAGTTGTTTTACAAGGATTAGATGAGCAAATACAGTTGAAATGATTAGTAGTGTGGAAATCTATTCATTTCATTCTTTTTAGTCATTTTAAAATGAATATATAAAAAACTTTTGAACATCTTATATTTATTGTTTTAGTTATTTTTACACTGCCCTTATTTTCCACTTCCATCTTAACACTCAGTTTTATTAAAAATGTTGGAGAAAAAAACAGACCAATGGTATCAAAAATCTTCAAAGTGTTAAATGAGTACTGAGAAATATTAACCCAAGTGATGTCCTGTGATGTGGACTGCCTTAGCTCCAATTAGTGATGACACTGAAAAATAAGACATAATTTCCCTTTCCTTCATTACTTCATAGTGCAATAGAAAACTTTACTTGGCATCTAATACAAAACAGCCATATCACAGTACCTACTATACTAACTCCACATTGGAAGAGAGATTTCAAAAAACACTTGACGATGTGTATTGTGTTTCAGTCTGGATTTCCTGGAGTCTAATGGCTGATGTATTCACAGACATCATAAAAATGAACTATAGGTGATGAATTAGAAATCTTTACCTGGCGGAGCAGGAAGAAAACTATCAACAAGAAAAGGATTTGTATGTTTATTGGCCATCTTTATGTCTTCTTTGGAAAAGTGCTTATTAAGGTCCTCTGCCTGTTTTTTAAAAATCAGATTGTTTGGTTTTTTGTTGTTGAGTTGTATGAGTTATTTATATTTTTTATATTAGTCCCATAAAATTTTTTATATTAGTCCCTTAATGAAAGTGTTGTTTGCACATACCTTCTCCCTTTTTCTGTCGGTTGCCTTTTTGTGTTGCTGATGGTTTCCTTTGCTGTGTACAATTCGATAGACTCCCATCCATTTATTTTTGCTTTTGTTTTCCTTGCCTTTGGGGTCAAGTTCACAAAGGTCCAGGTTCCTTTCTGACACCGGGTCCATATGTTTAGTGCCTGTGTTTTCTTCAATAGTTTTATTGTTTCAGGTACTACACTCAAGCCTTTAATCCATTTTTTGGGGGGGGGTTGTGTATGTAAGTTGTCAGACATCAGTCTAGTTTCATTCTTTGGCATGTGGCTTTCCACTTCCCCTATCACCACTTATTGAAGAGGCCTTCCTATCTCCATTATATATTTTTGACTCCTTTGTAGAAAATTAGTAGCTAGTATCTGTGTGTATTTATTTCTGTGTTCTTAATTTTGTCCATTTGTCTGTTATTCTACCAACATCATAATATTTTGATTGGTGTACCTTTGTAGTATAGTTTGAACTGAGGACTATGAAACCTCCAGTTTTGTTCTTTTTTCCCCTCAGGATTGCCCTGTCTATTTTGAGTCTTTTGTGGTTCTGTACAAAGTTTAGGATTTTTTTGGTTCTATTTCTGTGGAAAATGTCATTGAGATTTTGATAGGGAAAAGGTATTCGGCATCACTAGTTATTAGAAACATGCAAATCAAAAGCATAATAAGGTACCAACTCATACCTGTTAGTTGAGTTATTACCAAAAATACAAGAAATAATAAGTGGAGAGGATGTGGAGTAAAGGGAAACTCATGCAATGTTAGTGGGAATATAAATTACTGCAGCCACTATGGATTACAATTTGGAGGTTCTTAAAAAACATAAGAATAGAATTACCATATTATCCACCAATTCTTCTTCTCATATATATATCAGCATAAGTAACACTTGTTTAAATGTGGTTCATAGGGCAATAATATGGGTGTA
Source organism: Sturnira hondurensis (assembly GCF_014824575.4). Taxonomy (NCBI): domain Eukaryota; kingdom Metazoa; phylum Chordata; class Mammalia; order Chiroptera; family Phyllostomidae; genus Sturnira; species Sturnira hondurensis. The sequence continues at coordinate 101,148 of NW_028096072.1, forward strand.
ATAGTATATAGTATTAATTTGAATATTTCATCAAAAATGTCGTGTGGTATGCTTAAATATGATATTGTTATGTTACAGAAGTACATGCTTATGATTTTATAACAAAAGATTTTGTAATAAAAAGGGATGTTATTTGTGCCAGACTCTCTACACCCCTATGATCATTGCATTATTACTCACAGCGGCCAAGACAGAGACAATCTGTGCTCATCGATGGATGATTAGACAAAAAAGATGTAGTTCAACTTCTGGCAGAATGGACGGTCCCACATTCACATGTGGTGGATAAAAATCAGGAGAGATACCTTGGGAGTGAGTGATCCCAGCCCTAAACTAGATTGCACAGCCCAGGGTGCCAACACCAGGAAGATAAATCCCTGCTACTTCTGGCTGTAAAACCCATAGGGGTGTTGGGGCAGCACAAGAAATAGCTGGATTTTTGCCACTTAAAGGGCCTGCTAGACTTAGAACCCACACACTCTGGGTATGCAAACCCACCCACTCTGGGTTTCACCAGCAGGGCAGCAGCTAGAAGGGCACCGGTTGCATACAGGAAGTGAGTGAAGTGATTGGAAACAAGGAAAGTGCTGGGCAAACCTCCAGAATCTAGGCAGTGGTATTATCCCCTCTCAGAGCCCTCCCTGCCACACAGAGCCATAAAGCAGTGAAGTGAGTTGCTCCACTCTGGGAAATACCTAAGGCTCTGCCCCATAAAATTTAACAGGTATGTTAAGTCAGGGAGTCAAAGCAGCTCTACCTAATACACAAAAGCAAACACAGGGAGGCTGCCAAATTGAGGAGACAAAGAAATATGGCCCAAATGGAAGAACAGAACAGAACCCCAGAAAAAGAACTTAGTGAAATGAAAATAGCCAACCTATCAAATGCAGAGTTCAAAACACTGGTAATCAGGATGCTCAGTGAACTCACTGAATATGGCAAAAACATAAAGGAAGAAATGAAGGCTACACTAAGTGAAATAAAGAAAAATCCACAGGGAACCAAGAGTAAAGGGAAGGAAGCTGAGATTCAAACCAATTATTTGGAACATAAGGAACAAATACACATTCAACCAGCATAGAATGAAGAAACAAAAATCCCCACAAAAAATACAAGGATAGGCTTTGGAACCTCTGGGACAACTTTAAACATACCAACAGCTGGATCATAGAGGTGCCAGAAGGAGAAGAAGAGCAAGAAATTGAAAACTTATTAGAAATATAATAAAAGAAAGTTTCCTTAATTTGACAAAAGAAATAGACATACAAGTCCAGGAAGCAGAAAGAGTCCCAAACAATTTAGACTGAAAGAGGAAGACGCATCATACGCATCATAATTTAAATGCCAAAGGTTAAAGATAGTGTCTTAAAAGCAGCAACAGAACAGCAGAGAGTTACCTATGAAGGAGTTCTCACACTATCAGCTGATTCCTCAAAAGAAACCTTGCAGGCAAGAAGGGGCTGGAAAGAAGTATTCCAAGCCATGAAAGGCAAGGACCTACAGCCAAGATACTCTATCCAGCAAAGCTATCATTTAGAATGGAAGGGCAGATAAAGTGCTTCCCAGATAAGGTCAAGTTAAAGGAGTTCATCATCACCAAGCCCCTATTATATGAAATGCTAAAGGGAGTTATCTAAGAAAAAATATCAAAACCATGAACATTAAGAAGGCAACAAATTCACAACTATTAAGAACTGAATCTAAAAAAATAACTAAACGAACAATCAGAATAGGGACAGAATCATAGGTTTGGAGACCTTTTGTTGGGTTATCAGCTAGAAGGGAGAAGGGAGAGAATGGGGAAAATTGTGCAGAGATTAAAAAGCATAATTGGTAGGTACAAAACAGAGGGGGGGTGTTAAGAATAATATAGGAGAGGAAGAAGCCAAAGAACTTATATGCATGACCCATGTACATGAACTAAGAAGGGTAATGATGGAGGAAAAGGGGGTACTTGGTGGAGGGGAGTAAGGGGGAAAAATTGGAACAACTATAATAGCATAATCAGTAAACTATACTTAAAAAGAATCATACCGCCCTGGCTAGTGTAGCTCAGTGGATTGAGTGCGGGCCTGCGAACCACATGATCATGGTTTGATTCCCAGTCAGGGCACATGCCTGGGTTGCAGGCCAGTTCCCAGCAGGGGACGAATGAGAGGCAACCATACATTGATACTTCTCTCCTTCTCTCCTTCCCTTTCCCTCTAAAGATAAATAAATAAATAAATTTTTTAAAAAAGATTCATACCATAAAAAAGGAAGATGCAGTACATATCTATAGTGGAATACTACTCAGCCATGAAAATATGAAATACTGCCATTTGTGTCAACATGGGTGGATCTTGAGAGTAAAGCCAAGTGAAATGTCAGGCAGAAAATGACAAAAAAGTATGATTTCACTCACTTGTGGGATATAAAACAAAAAGTAAGAAACTAACAAACAAACAAAAACAAACTCATAGATATAGACAAAAGAATGATGCTTATTACAGAGAAAGGGTGGGGAAGGGAGAATTCAGTAAATGTGGTCAAACAAATGGTAATGGAAGGACCCTGAATCTCCAGTGGAGAGCATGGGGAGAGCTCCCCATCAGATTATAATCTTATACATATGAAAACTGTGAAAACTCTATGAGAAGCATATGCATATCTTATGTGGAAGGACAGGTACATCTCAGTAAGTGTAGTGTAAGCGAAATGTCGTAGTGAGTGAATAAATGTCTGCCTTTGAAAACACATAGGCATGGATGTGAGCCCCAGCTCTATCACTGACTACTTGAGTTACCTAACACCTTTCAACCTGTTTTCTCTTCCATAGAAGGCAGAGAGCAGGTGTTGATAAATACTTCTCAGAGTAGCTGGGAAAGAAAAAAATGTGTTTATTGAGATGATCTTTGTGTTTCTTCCTAATTAAATTCTATAGCTCCCAGAAGGTAAGTGCCTTATCTGTGTCAACTCTATACCCTGACAACTCCCAACTTAACCATATCCAGCCCACAGTGGCTCTCCATGCAAATCTTTGTGCTGTTTTTCTGAACCAGGTTTCAGCTTCTGCTCCAAAGCTATGATGCTTATCTTGGAGATTGTTTCTTGCATGTCCAGAGTTCTTTTCTTACACTCTAGAAGGCTATGGAAACAGTTCCTATGCCAACAGAGGAAAGATATTTTGCACCACTTGAGTTTTTGAGATAGAGCTGAGCCAGAAATAATTCCTCACTCTCTCTGCCACGTTAAATTTCATACACAGATTATTGGAGGCCTATATTTTTGCCAGAAAGATTGGAAGAACACCCACAGCAACAATTTTTCTTACTACATTGGAAATATCCCTGTCAGAGCTCTGATCCTATGGTGCTGTAAACAGTAGTAACTTGTCTGCCTCACCACTGTAACCTTCCAAAGGCCAGGAAATGTACTTACTCCTCCTTTTCTTCCCAGCACCCATCGCAGTGCTTGGCACATAGAGGACATTCAATAAATACTTCATAGATAAATGAATGAGAGCTTTTGTGAATACAACAACGCAGAGGAGATAACAGGATAAAAATAGTTCTAAAGAAATCCTGGTGTCAGACAACTTGCAAGTGGGAGAAACAGAATTCCGGCCCAGGTCAACCTATACCAGGAAGCCTGCAGTCCTGGTTGTATTGATTCTACTAGGCTCTGAGAGTACCTGCAGCTTCACTTTACCTACTCTGAATTCAGAAAGGAGCTTCATTTAAGATGGTCTTGTGTTCAAAGTTGATTCATAGATCAGTTTATTCATGCAACAAGTATTCGGTACTCACTAAGTAGGTCTAGGCAGCCCTGTAGGTGCTGACGATTTAGCAATGAAGAAAATTGACAATGTCCTTTGTCCATTGAAGCCTATATTCTAGTTCAAGGATAACATAAATTCAAAATGCATGGCAGTGCTCACGTCACAATGCTACTTGGGGTTTAATGACCAAAACAAGGTAAGTGCTCAGTACATAGCAGATGAATCAATTAAGTGAAAGTAGCCCTGACTGGTGTGGCTCAGTGGGTTAAGGACTGTCCCACAAACAGAAGGGTGGCCAGTTTGATTCGTGGTCAGGGCATATGCCTGGATTGTAGGCCAGGTCCCTGGTTGGGGGTGTGTGAGTGGCAATTGATCAATGTTTGTCACATCGATGTTTCTTTCCCTCTATCTCTTCCTCTCTTACCCGCTCTCTAAAAATAAATAAATAAAATCTTTTTAAAATAAATGAAAGTAAATAGCATGATATTCTGTGATTTCTTTTCTTTTTTATTCATGCAACTAATGGCCATAAAAAGAGAAAAAGGAGTATACTATATAATACTTAATGGAACAATCTATCAAAAAGATATAACACAGAAGCATCCAAATATATAAATAAAAACTTGGAGGACTTCAGTAAGATATTAACAGCAATATACTCATCATAAGGAATTTTCACACCCCACTGTCAATAGTGGATAGATCTTCCAATCAAAGAATTAACAAAGATACTGTGACATTGAACAACACTCTAGATCAAATGGAATTAATTGATATATACAGAAACTTTCACTCCAAACAAGCAAAATATACATTCATTTCAAATGCACATGGAACATTTTCAAAGATAGACCACATAGTAGGTCATAAAACAAGTCTGAAAAATTCAATAAAAATGAAGTCATATCAAGCATCTTCTTAGATCACAATGGCTTGAAACTAGAAACCAATCTCAAGGAAAAAACTCAAAAGCATTCAAATTCCTGTAGACTGAAAAATGTGCTATTAAATAATGAATGGATTAACAATGAAATCAAGGAAAAATCAAAAAGTTTCTGGAAAAAATTAAAATGAACACACATCAGTGCAAAACGTATGGGACACAGCAAAGGCAGTCCCAAGAGGGAAGTTCATAGTGATACATGCCTACCTAAAAAAGATAGAAACACTTCAAATAAAAAAACCTAACCCTACTCCTACAAGAACTAGAGGAACAACAACAAACAAAGTCCAGAGCAAGTTTATTGAAGAAGGAAACCACTGAGATCAGAGCAGAATTAAATGACATAGAGACTAAAAAAAAAAATCCATATGATCAATAAACCCAGGAGATGGTTCTTTGAAAAAACAAACAAAATTCGCAAGATACATTAAGAAAAAAAGAGAGAGGACCCAAGTAAATAAAATCAGAAATGAAAGAGGAGAAATTATAGCCAACACCACAGAAATACAAAGGATTGTAAGAAAGTACTATGAACAATGGTATCCCAAGAAATTTGGCAACCTGGGAAAAATGGACAAATTTCTAGAAACATATAATCTTCCAAAACTGAATCAAGAAGAAGAAGAAAGCCTAAATAGAGTGATAAAAGTTAGTTAAATTAAAGCAGTAATCAAAAAACTCCTGGCACACAAAAAACCCTAGACAGGATGGCTTCACAGGTGAATTTTACCAAACATTTAGGGAAGACCTAACCACTATCCTTGTTGAACTGCTCCAAAAAATTCAGAAAGAGGGAATACTACCATCTCTTTTTATGAGGCCAGTATTATCCTAATTGCAAAACCAGTTAAAGACACAATGAACAAAGAACACTACAGGTCAACATCACTGATGAACATAGATACTAAAATCCTCAACAAAATATTGGCAAACTGGATCTAGGAATACATTAAAAAGATCATATACCACGATCAAGTGGGATTTATCCCAGTGATGCAAGCGTGGTACTATATTCACAAATCAATAAACATAATACATCGCATAAACAAAATGAAAGACAAAAATCACTTCATCATATCAATAGATGCGGGAAAAGCATTTGATAAGGCACGACACCAATTTATGAGGAAAACAGTCAGAAAAGTAGGAGTAGAAGGAACATACCTGAACATAATAAAGGCCACATATGAGAAACCTATAGCCAACATCATACTCAATAGGCAACAACTAAAAGCTTTCCCCCTAAGATCACGAATAAGACGAGGATGCACACTTTCACCACTTTCATTCAACATAGTATTGGAAGGTGTAGCCACATTGATCAGACAACAAGACAAAATACAAGGCATCGAAATTAGAAAGGTGAAAGCAAAACTGTCACTGTTTGCAGATGACATGATAGTGTACATAGAAAACCCTATAGGCTCCATGAAAAAACTACCTAACTTAATAAGTGAATTTGGAATGACACTGGGATACAAACTCAATATTCAGAAATTGAAGGCCTTTTTGTATGCCAACAATGAAATCTCAGAAACAGAAATTAAGAAAAATCCCATTTACTATATAGTGACAAGGAAAATAAAGTACCTAGGAATAAACTTAATCAAGAAGGTAAAAGATCTGCACTCAGAAGCTACAGAACACTGAAGAAAGAAATTAAGGAAGATACAAACAAAGGGAAGGATATACCGTGTTCATGGATTGGAAGAGTCAACATAATTAAAAGGTCCATATTATCCAAGGAAATCTATAGATTCAACACAATCCCTAATTAAATACCAATGGTGTATTTTACAGATATAGAACAAATATGTCAAACATTTATATGGAACAAAACACGACCCTGAATAGGCTCAACAAACTTGAAAAAGAACAAAGTAGGAGGCATCACAATTCCTGATATCAAACTATATTACAAGGCCACTGTAATCAAAACAGTCTGGCACTAGCATAAGAACAGACACATAGACCAATGGAACAGAACAGAGAACCAGAAATAAACCCATGTCTCTGGGGTCAATTAATATTTGACAAAGGGGGCAGAAGCAAAAAGTGGAGTAAAAATAGCCTCTTCAAGAGTGGTGCTGGGAGATCTGGAATGGTACATGCAAAAAAAATGAAACTAGACCACCAACTTACACCATACACAATAATAAACTCAAAATGAATAAAAAAAACTCTAAGCCATGACACCACAAATGTCCTACAGGAAAACATAGGCAGTAAAAATTCAAATATCCCATGCAGCAATATTTTCATCGATACATCCTCCAGGGCAAGAGAAATAAAAGAAGGAATAAACAAATGAGACTACAACAAATTAAAAAGCTTCTCCATGGCTAAAGAAAACATCAAAATAAAAAGGGAGCCAACAATATGGGAAAACATGTTTGCCAATGATGCTTCAGACAAGGGTTTGCTCTCCAAAATATATAAAGAACTCACACCACTCCACTCCAGGAAGACAAACAATCCAATTCAAAAATGGGCAAAGGCCCTGAACAGACACTTCTCCAAGGAAGACACACAGAGGGCCTATAGGCATATGAAAAGATGCTCAACATTACTAGCCATCAGACAGATGCAAGTTAAAACCACAATGAGATATCACCTCACACCTGCCAGAATGGCCATCATAAACAAATCAACAAAAAACAAGTGTTGGAGAGGATGTAGAGAAAAGGGAACCCTAGTGCACTGTTCGTAGGAGTGCAGACTTGGTGCAGCCACTGTGAAAAACAGTATGGAATTTCCTCAGAAAACTAAAAATGGAACTGCCTTTTGATCCAGTGATTTCACTTGCTGGGATTATACCATAAGAAACCTGAAACTCAAATTCAGAAGAACATATGCACCTCTATTCTCATGGCAGCATTGTTTATAATAGCCAAGTTCTGGAAACAGCCTATGTGCTCATCAGTAAATGAGTGGATCAAAAACGTGGTACATTTACACAATGTAATACTACACAGCAGAAAGAAAGAAGGGACTCCTAGTTTTCAAGACAGCGTGGATGGAACTGGAGAGCATTATGTTAAGTGAAATAAGCCAGGCAGTGAAAGACAAATACCATATGATCTCACCTATAAGTGGAACCTAACCAACAAAACAAACAAGCAGGCAAAATATAACCAGAGACATGGAAATGAAGAACAAAGTGATAATGGTCAGGGGTGGGGAGGAGGATAACGGAGGAAAGAAGGGGAAGGGTCAAGACAAGGAATTCATATGAATGCCCCATGGACAAGGACAACGGGGTGGGGATTGACTGTGGCACCAGGAGTGGGTGGGGCAGGGAAGAGGAACAGGGGAAATTGGGACAACTGTAATAGAAAAATAAAAAAAGATTTACTAGAACTACTTGCTAATTGATTCACATCTGCTGACTTAATACTCATTGCTATGTGGTTCTTTATCAAAAAGTACAGTTATCACTCTCAAAGAAAAGAGGATTTGCAGACAAAATTTTTCCATATCCAAAAATACTGGTGTTGCCAGAAGAGTAACAAGCATCCAACTTACTTTTAGCGAATCTACTATCTCTATCTCTATCTCTATCTTTATCTCTATCTCTAACTATCTCCTCTTCTGCTTCTGCAATCATCCCTTGCTCAAACCCGGTAATAGAATGTTACTGACAGCTCCTTTAATGTTCTTTTGTCATGAAGTAAAGGACTGCCACAGCAAAGACAAGTGTTGAATTGAGACCATAGAGAACAGTGCACCAAGCATAGTACAGTTTTTGCATTGGTCTAACACACCCAGAGATGGTGGTGCTAACCTGGAGCCAGGGATTTTTCTAGAGACAAAGAAGTTTAAATTTAGAAAAAAGGATTTGAGATTTAAAGGAAAGGTAATTTTAGGAAACTGGGTTATAATGTTAGTCCTGGAGCACAGCTGGAGGAGGAGTATAGAAGATGGGTTTCTCTTCATGATGGACTGGTTAAGTTGGAGGCATGTGAGAGGCAGCCAATCAATGTATCTCTCTCACCTCCATGTTTCTCTCCCACTATTTCTCCCTCCCTTCCCCTTCCTCTAAAATAAATAAATAAATTGTTTTTTTGAAAAAAAAAGGTAAAATAACCAAATGCCATTGTTTCTTAATTATTTTATTATATTTTACTAGTGTCTATGTCCTTGAAGTTAATTATTTAGTCATGTTTTTTGTCTCTATATCATAGAAATGTTATGCAATGGTTCGCAAATCCCTTCCTTCAGAGCTCATACTCAGGGACCTTACATTGGAAGCTTGGAATAGGCCATGCTAGGGCTATTTACAATATACCTTAGAGATCAGGAAACAAGAGTGTGATTTTTACTGGCATGTTGACTGTCTAGATATAAGAAAAGGATGCTAAAATGATAATGATGCAGATTAAACTTAAAAGTGTTGTTGCACTGTAGCCTACATTGTGAACAGAATAGCACAAAAAAATAATGAAATGGTTGTTCCACATTTGAAAGTCACTGTTCAATTCACCAAGAAGTCTCTGGAGTCATTGATGAATACGGGAAGATATGAAAAACAACTTCACTGATGTTTGAGTTTTACCTCATTCATGAACAAAAACAATGTACAACCCAATATCACATCAGAACTCTCTCTGGAGAGACATGCAAGTATCCAGTAGTATATATCGGGTGAATACATCAATGCACCTGACACCAAAGAGAATGAAATGCTTGATCATTTTTCCCTCCTCTGCAACTAACACCAGGGCCCGACGTGAGCATTCCTTGCCCGTGTCCAAGAGGCACCCATTGCCAACCCGGCTCTCTCCAGGAAACCCAGGGCCAGCCACAGGACGAGGCCAAGAGGCAGGCATGGCCCTCCGCTGAAGTCTCCTATGTTCCAGAGATTGTGGTTGATGTCAAGAACTTGGAATCACTTGGGCTCCTTAGTGTTTACTCTCTCCTTGCTCTTTAAATTCACCACCAGTGAAGAGGGAGCCAGTGAAATCCTCAGCCCCACCCTCAATCCCTATTCAAACAGTCATCCAGGCCTAGCTGTCTGCCTCTCTGTCTGTCTCTGTCTCCCATCTGTCTCTCACCTCTGTGTGGCCACGGGTGGGCTCTGTCATTTCCCCATCCCAAAAGTAATAAACCCGGATCGTCTCAGTTCCATGAAGGTTTGTGCCAAGGCCCAGTCCAACCAGGACACCGAGTGCCCATAGACTGAGATTGGCAAGAAACACGCCCCGAATCTGGCCTCCAAGCACCGACTAGTCGTTCCAGACTCGAGCTGGTGACATCTGAATGGACAGCTAGAGGAGGGGGTCGTCAGGCCTTGCAGGGAGGGGTGGGGGGGAGAGCCAAACGGAGGAAGAGGGTGGGGGATTTAAGAGGGAGGGCTCAGGCCACTTGTATGAGAACACGTGTGTGAGAAAATGTCTCTGACGTTTCCTTTGCATGTGTCCGTTGATAAAGTTCAGTGCGCATTTTATGGACATCCGAGCTCATGCAGGTACAAAGACAGATATCCAGGCAGAGAAATGGGATGCATGTCAGGCCTCGCACTGATTCCGTTGTACACAGGTGAAGGCACGGACATTGCAGCAGGCACAGTGATTAGTGAGCAATTTCGAAGCCACGGCTTAGCTGTTTCTCCACGACTTTTTACCATTTTAACTACTATCTGAAATAGTAAAAGTAATTAGTATATTTTTGAAAAAGTCTGCCTTTTGTTGTATAACATGCCAGTAGTCGTTCAACTTCTGGGCCTGGCATAGAGTGAGTGCTCCCGTTTAGACATACATACACATTTCCTGAACACTGGCATGTCGGGGGCTGTCCTCATCAGTCGACTCGGAGAAACAATTGGTGAGAGTCCTTACCTTCAAAAACTTACATGGAACAACACGCAAATGCAGTGTATGGCCTGCTATTGAGGCCAGAATAGACGTCTGTTTGTCACAGGCATCACACTCCCCCGAACTTTAAGACCTTACATACGCATCGCAGCTCCCTGGCGGCAAGTTCTAGTCCCACAGTCCACCCGACCAACTCCTATTGGTTAGTTCTGTCGCCTGCGGCAGGGAAAGCTCGATATCAGGACATCCTGAATTCCCCTGTCGCCCTGGGCACCTACCCGAACTTGTGGTCGTTTCTAACTGTGTGTGCCCTCCAGTGTGGGGTGAGATCCACAAGGCCTGAACCCAGAGCCCACCTCAGGACCTGGCATTCTCGTGTGAGCAAAGGGCCTATGGCAGCCGGCAGGCTCAGTCCGCAGGACAAGGATACAAAGCAGGTTGAAAGGATGCATCCACATCAATTTCCCCTTCGTCTGGCAAACTTGCAGCTGGTTGAGCAGACGCAGCTGAAGACTGGAAATTTAATGATACAGGTTCTTCCCTTGGCGAACTACGTAGTGCAAGATCTTATTCAGCTCAGAAAAGGAACACTGGTAATGGATCGATCGGGGAGCCACGATTTTACCAAAGACGTCCCTTGTGGAGAAAAGAGGCACGCACGCAGACAGAGGAGACACGCAGTCTTGATCTGCCTGCCACTCGTCTTTGTGGTTGTAGCTGCTGGAACCTGTTTGTAGAGGGAAGCGCTCCAACCACTGGGGTTCTTGCCCAGAGACTCTGAGGAAGCAAACCCCAGCCACCCCCTTTGAATTTCTCAAGTGTTACAGTAAAATCATCCACCAATGTGGCACTACTCACAGTGTCCACCTGAGGGCGATAAGCTGCGGGCACCACCTCCTGCAGCAGGACCCGTGAAGACAGGAAGCTCCTGAAAAGGAGCTTCAGTTCCTCACAGTCTGCGATTTTAAGCCCTCAGAGCACAGAACACCTAATAAATAAAGAAGCCCCTGCGGTAGATGTGGAGCTATAGAGGGAGAGCTGGAGAAGGCACCGGTGTTGCCCCCACAGCCTATTTCCTTCCCCAGGGCTGCAGAGCAGACTGGCTTCCTCGGGGTCCTGCAATGCTTTCCCTCCACACTGGGTGTGGCTCACACAGGACACAGAGTTAGTGGTTACCGCTGGAGCACAGCTGGTCTCTAGGTTCCTCCACAACTCATCCTGGAGAGAGGACCAGATTAGGAGATGGGTACAATCATTGTACCTGTTTCAGAGATGAGGCCGCTGGGCCCGAGGCCCAGAGAAGTTGATGAGCGGGTCCCAGAATAGGGGCCTCTACTCTGTGCTCCCACAGCACTAGGCTGTGCTTTCCCTCGCCTCCCCGCATTGTAAGCTGATGGTTATTGGTCTCTTCTATCCAGTGCATGGGAGTGATAGGGGCCCAGGGGCTGCATCTTGTTCACTGCTCTATCGCAGCAAGGAGAACACTGATGGACACCCTGTAGGCACTACTCGGAGCAGGACGGGGGAGGATACTGGGGATCAGTCCGGGTTGAATCAGCCTAGGGTTCCGTCTAGGCTGATTCCCCTGTTAGCAGCCTGGGGGAGTGAGGACAGGAGTGTGTCTGGGAGGGCAGAGGAGAACTGGTAGACACTGCCTGACAGGACAGGGGTCGACAGGGGTCTGTTAGAGGGGGAAGGGCATCGAGCCTCCTGCAGACTTGCAGCCTATTACTGCTTCTACCCCATCACTGGATGGCTCTCATGATCGCTTCAGGAGGCCTGGCAATGGCACCTGAGAGCTCACGCACGAAAGCGTGTCTCTTCTAGAGCTATCCACAATCCCCACCGTTGGTTCTGTTTCTCCAAGTCCTCATCTAATCAGGGCAATAATCAGAGCAAGGTCGCACTGCCTGCTGGCTGGGCGTCAGTCACTGTCCCACAGTGAAGGTGTGGGGCACACGACCTCACCGAATCCTCACAGTGAAGTGAGTGTGGATTCTTACAGACACCACAGAGCCAGACCACTGTAGGTGGAAGACTTGGGATTTCAGCCCGCGCCCGAATGCCAAGTCCTCCTTCGTTCCTTGAAGTCAGAGACGTCGAAAGCATGGCTTGCAAACCAGTGTCAGGGCCCACGATGACTTGGATGTGCATGGGCGAACATTTCACACACAGCTTTGGAGCACAGTGTATTTTTTTCTGTGATAAATAAAATCAGCTACCGCATAGAGCAGTGTTGAGCCCTTTTGTTGGAGGTTGGGGAACAACACGGACATCGCCCAACCTGGGCCGAACCCTCTCAAGATGCCTGGAAACACCTCTGTCCTTTCCCCAGCATTCCTCCCTGGGCCTAAGCTGCTCACCGCTTCTCTTTCTCTCCACCTCTCCGTCCCCACACACCAGGGAGGCCATCCCCTGTCCCCAACAGCTCGTCCAGCGTCGGGTCCCAGCACTCTCTCCCACGCCTTTTCTCCAGTGCACCAGTCTCCTACCTGCCTCCTCACGCATGGAGACCAGGCTAGGAACCGTACACAGTATGTCAGGTGGACAATGTGGTCTGAAGGCCTTGAACTTAGGTTTCAGACCAAATAAACTCATGAATGCTCTGCACACCGCATAGAGGCAGAACAAAGTCAATATTCACTTTGAAAGCAAAGTCACTCTTAGCAAAAGAGATAAACCACTGTGTGTGTGTGTGTGTGTGTGAGTGTGTGTGTTATAAATACTTGTATATATACATGTTACTTTGTGCAGAAACACTGACATGGTAGAATCATAAAGTCTTGAGCCATTCCTTTCTAGTTCTCCCTGGATCCTAAGCATAGCCATGCGATGGAAGGTCACATAGGTCTGACCTCGGTGCCATTTGGCAGTTTCAGGCCCTCAGACGGCTGAGTGTCCTTGGGCATACATGCATGTCCATGCTCTCCTGCTCTCTGCCTCTTCCCCCCTCAAGTCAGCTCAGGACGGTGAAGGTCTGGCACAAGCCCTTTCAGATAGCAAAGGAGGACGGTTAGAGAAACTGGGTCATAACGTCCCTTCCGCTCCTCTGGTCTGCGGTTGGATGGAAAACGAGGGGTAGGGATTGAAACCGGATGGCTTCCCTGTGTGATGGCACAGTTGTTGCTATTTGCGGCGTACACGGGAACACACAGCTACTTGGTGGGGTTCTAATTTGTGGAATAGGCAACTCAAGTTAAATGCTCAGTGCGGCTTGTATGCATATGTAGTGAAACGTGTGGGCAGAAGGAACACTGACAGCCAGACCCAAAGCAGATGGAAAGAGTTGCACCTTTACCCAAAGTGATCCGTCACTGAGGAAGTTGATGTGTGCTTAACTCCTTTGAGGTGTTACCACTATTGGAGTGGAAAGGTAGGAAACAGCTAAACATCCATCCGAAGAGGTAGCTTGAATAAGTTACAAGAGACCTCTATTTCTTAATTCTGTGATGCCACGAAATTGACATGAAAACACACCCAGCACCCACTATTGGATAAAAATCTCAAGTATGGAGAAATTACGTATTGAGCCCTGGAAGGCATAACTTAGTGGGTTGAGCAAAGGCCTGGGAACCAGAGGATCACGGTTCGATTCCTGGTCAGGCCACATGCCTGGGTTGCAGGTCAGTTCCCAGCAGGGGATGCTCCAGAGGCAACCATACATTGATATTTTTCTTCCTCTCTCCTTCCCTTCCCCTGTAAAGATAAAGAAATATAACCTTATAAGAAGTGTTTTAAAGAAATTACATATTGAGTAACAGTGGTTTTGTGACGCAAAACAGAGAAAGACATACTTTCCTACTTGTTCAACATCTAGTTATTTCAGAACACTCTTTTCTGACCACTTAACCAAGAGGGCACACAGTGTGCGGCCCTCATCGCCACTCCTGGGCCTCCTGGTCCCCATACCCAGGGACAGTTTTTGACCCCAAACCAAGGACAGTGACGTCATTTGTAAAATGAGCACACTAAGATATGCAACACTAATGTATCTTCACACACACACACACACACACACACACACACACACACAATTAAACAATGTGGCCCAAATAATGCCTGTCTTGAAAGAGCAAACTGTGAGTCCCTCCTAAAACACTGACACACACACACACAACCTGCGGAAAACGTCCCCATGAATGTTTGCAAAACTGTTTGGACATAGGGGTGGCAGGGAGCAGATGCGCCTGTGAAACCCGACCCGGTTCCCTACCGCACCACAACCCTGCAGGCCCTCTGCAGAGCCTGCGGATGGTCTGTGGGAACTGTGTGAAGAGGAACTCAGTTCAGGGAGTCAGAAGACGACCTGAGACAGTGCAGACACCCCTTGCTTGTGGGAATGGAAGGTTATCGCTGCACACACGCAGGTGTGTGCCCAGTTTTCTGACTAGGCAATTCCCTTGAAAAACACGGACAGAGAGCAGGTAGCAGCTGGGAACAGCGTGGCAGGTTCCCCAGTCCAGAAACAGACCTCTTTCACACAGTAATTCCAACAGGCACGGAGGCGGCTCCCTGGAGGGCACTCACTGGGGCACGATTCAGGCGTGCTGCCGCCCTAGTCACTGCACTCGTTAGGGCGCGGAGGCCAACTCCTTAGGGGTTGAATCAACCCCTCGGAGGACGCCGTCTGGAGGGCCTGGTGCTCCTTTGTGGGCACGGCCCAGCCTAGAGGCCGGGCGATGCAGAGGGGCGTCCCAAGCGCCCGCACAGACACCCGAGCCTGCAGACTGAGCCCTTCCCCTCTAGGAGAAGCTGCGCAGCCCAGGCTTCCTGTGCGGTGGACTCGGGCCCAAACTCAGGTGCACAGCGGGAGCCCGGAGCCCCAGGTAGAGGCAGTGCTGCTTGTCGCTGAGCATCCTGCAGCTGCGACCCAGAACTCATGGCTTGCCGGGCCGGGCTGAAGTCCAGTCTCCCCTGGTGGTTGTGCGCCAGGCCTGGGTACCGGAAGGCATCCAGCAGGAAGGTGGTGGCGGAGCCTGGCATCCCAGCCTCCCGGCCGCTCCCGCACGCTTCCCAGCGCTCTGGCTGGGCATCCAGCTCCCTCTCCCTGGGGGACACACACGGTACACACCAAGGCAGCATATCGGGCTATTGATCTTTGGCCCCCACTTCCGGGGCCGCCACCTCAGCTTTTCCGGACCCCCTGGTGGTCTCCGCCACCCCCTCTCCTCCCCCGCCCACACGTGGATTGCCTCCCGGAACTGGTGAAGGGGGAGCCTGGCACCCTTGACCTCGCGCTGGCTGCCCTGCCAGGATTCCCCGGGCCCCTGTCGCCGCTGGGTCTGGTCTAGGCGCAGCTCCTCCCCCTCCCAGGACTGTGCTCTCCACCCCTAGATGCCTAGAAACTTATTGAGCAGCTTCACTGCGTCCTTGCCCCACCAGACACTTGTTGAATGTGCTGTACAGAGACTCCCCAGGACCCTGTCAAAAACAACTGCTTTGCTAGCCCGAATTTCAGTCACGAGGCAGTATTCTACTGAGCAGCTGCGGGTGACCTGCCACCATTCTGGACTCTGAGGAAGTGGACCTGCCTGGATCAGGCATTCCAAAGCACTTGCAATCTACCAGGCTCAGTTATAGAAAAGTATGGTAACTGATGTAGTGTGCCTTGGCCACGATGTGGATAAGAACAGAGGGCTCGGGAAGACAAAGCAAGGCCCACACACAGCAGTGGGAGTGGTGCGTGGGAGGGTTCAGGAAAGACTCCTCCTCCAGGATGGATTCTTGTATTGCTATGGTAAAGCTTTGTTTTGTTCTCTACACACTGTCCCGGTGATGAAGTCCACTTATGTAATGATGCAGCTGCTTCTGCTGTGGAGTCAATGTTTCCATGTGACCTTTTCCGAGCTTCTTACACTTGATGTACCTAATTTTCCTAGAAACCTTGTGCGGTGTGCTTGTGCGTCTTACTGACACTGCCCATTTCTACCTTTGAATTGACGTGTTTAGTCAGATTCTGGGCCTTCCACGGAACTGTGTACGGTGCCGCCTCGATTTCTTTTTTTTTCAAAGATTTGATGTATTTATTTTTAGAGAGAGGGGAAGGGAGGAAGAAAGAGAGGGAGAGAAACATCCATGTGTGAATGCCTCTAGTGAGCCCCCACCAGGGTCCTGGCCTGCAACCCCAGCCACCTGCCCTGACTGGGAATCAAACCCCAACCCTTTGGAGTGCAGGCCGGTGCACAATCCACTGAGCCACACCACCCAGGGCCTATCTTGATTTCTTGTGGTGTTTTTGAAAGTTTTGCCCTGTAGGTTTTCTCCTTGTCACTCTGGATGGACAATATCCATCTGTGACTCATCACAGTCTACGGGTATCAGGTTTCGTCACTTAGGTGGAAGTGTGGAAACCTCACTCCCAAATAGGTCTCCTTGCCTTTCCCACCTTCAAAGGACCTCCCCTAGATGATCNCCCCAGCCACGTGCCCTGACTGGGAATCAAACCCCAACCCTTTGGAGTGCAGGCGGGTGCACAATCCACTGAGCACACCACCCGGGGCCTATCTTGATTTCTTGTGGTGTTTTTGAAAGTTTTGCCCTGTAGGTTTTCTACTTGTCACTCTGGATGGACAATATCCATCTGTGACTCATCACAGTCTACGGGTATCAGGTTTCGTCACTTAGGTGGAAGTGTGGAAACCTCACTCCCAAATAGGTCTCCTTGCCTTTCCCACCTTCAAAGGACCTCCCCTAGATGATCAAGTGGTTTCATGACTTTTGACATTTTATTTATTTAGCTGTAGACAGAGGGGAAGGGAGGGAAAAAGAGAGGGACAGAAACATCCATGTGTGGTTGCCTCTCCCGCGCCCCCTACTGGGGGCCGGGCCCACAACCCAGGCATGTGCCCAGACTGGGCCCCGAACCTGGGACTCCGGAGTTCACAGCCAGAGAATGACTCCCCCAGCCACACCAGCCCTTTAAGCTGTCCATATGCAATTTCTACAACTCAAGAGGAAAAGATGGCCCAAGGGTGTGCTCTTCCTACTACACTTGACTTTGTTGTCATGCTGCCTGTGTCCTCCCTTTATCGTTTCCTTTCTGCTTTCACCACCTACTTTGTTCTCCCAGCGAGGGCCTGCAAGTGGCAAATTCATTTCGTTTCCCTCTGCCTGGGATTGTCTTGATTTCTCCTTCCTTCACTCAGAACAGTGTTGCCAGATCCAAAACTCATGGTCGGCAGTACCTGTCCAAACCCTTAAAGAGATATCATGACACTTGTGATGGGCCCCATCTGTCAGATGACAAATTGACTGTCACTAAAATTGGTGTTCCACCATAATCAACCCACATGGTTTGGGGGTTGCTGCTCTCAAGTTTTGTGTTTGGTTATAAAAGATGGACTGGGAGGGCCGTGGTGTAGATGTGTTGGGCTTTGTCCTGTAAGCCCGGGGACCCCAACCCCTGGACTGTCAGGAACAGGGGCGCGCAGCCCGAGGGCAGGAGGGGAGGGTGGAGCCAGTAGCTTCCTGAGCAGTTTCGTGAGCTGAAGTTTCACGCTTGGCCTCCTGTCTACCTCCACCCCACCCCTGCCCGTGGGAAGAACGAAACAGTTCCCTGGTGCCAAAAAGGCTTTGGGCCGCTGCCCTATGTGGTGGACTCATTTTCTAGACTCTCTAGGCAGATGTTCTTCGACACATTTTCGACATTTGAAGCCAACATTTCTAATTGCACTCTTGCAGCTCCACTCTCATTTTCTCGCACTCTGACCATGCGGAATTGGGGACCTTTTTAAAAAAGATTTCATTTATTGATCTTTAGAGGGAAAGGGAAGGAGAGAGGGAGGGAAACATCAATGTATGATTGCCCCTCGTGGGTCCCCTGCTGGGAACTGGCCTGCAACCCAGGCATGTGCCCTGACTGGGAATCGAACCTCTGTCCTTTGGTTCCCAGGCCCAAGCTCCATCCTCTGAGCTACACTAGCCAGGGCTGAATCGGGGACCTTTTGTTCTTATTGTCCTGAAATTCCCTGACGAGGGATCTGTTCGGGTTGGTTTTCTTTTTTTCTTTTCTTTTTTTCAGTGTATTACCTCCCTCTTGCTGAGGTTGGGCAATTTCTGTTGACCAGTCCTCAAGTACAATGATGCTGACTTCGGTCATCTCCTCTCCACTGAGCCCAACCAGGAATGTCTCACTGTTTCTGTTGCTGTTCTTTTTCCATTCTAAAGTTTCCTCTGCTTTTCAAAATTAACTTCTATTCATCTCTGAGAGCTCCAGTGTGTCATCTGGATCAAGAGAATTTGTCATCCTTGGTTGAAGCATAGTTTTGGTTGTGGCACTAAACCAGTGGTCGGGTACTTGCAACATCCCATTCATCTCTCTGTTGGTGCCATGTGGGTATCTCTTCTCCTTCAGGTAACCAGTCTCCCGTCTCTTGCTCCGATGGGTTTTGTTCTGTTGGGTTGGCACCACAGCAGGAGTCTCCTAGGCCTGTTTAAAGATTTCCTTTCTGAAGGGGGCCGCCTGGTTTGGGATCAGCATGCAGATCCCGGCCTCCTTTGCCAGGCTCTGGTTCCTGAGAAAAGGAAACTTTCAAAGCCTCTATGGCGGTGATCTCCTCTGCTTGGTTTCTCTGGCTCCCCTCCCCCCGCGTGCCACCTGCAACTGCTCCTTACTGGTGGTCCCTGGGAGGCAGAAGAAGCTGAAGTCTTTGCTTTATTCACATTTTCTTCATTTTCATCCAATGTCCTTGGCTGCCCCAGCATCCCATCCAACCCTCCTTCTTCCATTTAGTCGCCATGCCCCTGTAGGTGCCTGTTGGCTGTTGGCAGACAGTGGGGCAGACTTTCCTCAGTGTGGGTGACCTGGACAGTTTAGAGGGTTCCAGGTGAGACGATTTGTAGAATAACCTGCATTTGGGGTGTGTCTGGTGTTTTCTGGCGATTGCACAGGCAGCGTGAGCTTGGGGAGAAAATCCCAGAGGTAACGTTCCATTTTTGTCGAATCCTATCTGATGTACGTGACACCAACATACTTTTTGACTGTTGAAGTGGACCTTCCTCAATCACTCGGCTGAGGCCATGTTTGTCAGGTTTCTCCACTGTGGCTTCCCTCTGTTTACGTGCTTCCACACTTCACTCTTTGGGAGGAAGTCCGAAAGAAGGGACCACACTCAACAGAAGGGCGCTTACGCATCCTTTCAGGGCCACAGGGCATGTAGGAGAACTATTTGGAATGCTTCTGCGTGGGACACCTATCCACACGTATTTGAGTTGTAAGGGCTCACACGCCAATAGTCTCCCGGATTGCTTCTCATTTTTGTATCTGGGTTATCAGCCAATATTTTCTTTACTCTTAGAAAAAATTGCTGCTGTTTGGGCCACAGCATGCCTTTTCAGCTGGCTCCTGATGATGGGGGACTCAGAGTTGGAAAATTTTGGCTGAAGGTAAAAAGTTCTAAGCTTAGCAAGTAATGTACAGGTTAAAGCTTTTGTTTCAGAACCTACAGATAAGGCCCCTGCTGGCTTCTGGGAAGACACCTGACCTCCTGGGGCAACACTAAAGATTGCCGCCTGGGGACAAGTGGAGGCTTCCGGGCCTTTGTGTTCCAGGGAGAGACACAAGACCATTGGCCCCTGGGGACAGCTAACTGCCCAGGACAGGAATGTTGCAGCCTCTTTCACCCCATCTTCCCTGAATCTCAAAGCCCTCACTGCCCCTTGTTGATTCCCCATTATTAAAGAAGTCTGGCCTGGAAAGAGAAGGCAGGATGGTCTGTTCGGGTAGGAACCCACCCTCTTCTCAGATCACCGGCCATCTGAATAAAGGGCCCATAGAGATTCAATCGCTGTCCCTGCTTATTGGGTTTGGTAGTGACAGGCAGCTGGTGTCTTTTCTGGTCTCACTGGGTCAGATGGTTGCCTGCTGCTGTAAGGATCGACCCAGCCCCATTTGCAATTGTGGCTGGTTTGCCTAGGGGGCCTATGACTTCCTTCCACAGGACTGCCATTGTACTCTTCTGAGTTTATGTCCCCAGGACTGGAAGTTACTGGAAACAAGAACAGAGCTAACCAGCTCCCTATAGCCACAGGCAAAAGACAACATTGCAACAAGCTCTAGCCTGGTGACAAGGGCCCAACAGCTCAGGGCCACCCAGCACCCACCCCCACCCTTCCTTCATCAGACTTTAGCCCAGTAAAAGATCAAAGCCCTCCCCCTTCAATGCTGGTGTAACTCCCCACGCCATGCCCCTGTCCTTTCTTGGGGAGTGAATAAAACCTTTTTTCTCTGCACTTTCTTCTCTTTGTGAATTCTTTCACAGCCCGAGTCACCGACCACCCTGACACCCACCGTGTGGGTTTTCTTTGGAAGAATTCCTGGCTTCCTGCTTTGCCTTGCACATTTCCCTCTCACATACGTGCCAGCCTCATCTTGCACATTTCCAGGCTCTGAGAATCAGCCGGGTGTCCAAGGAACACTGCTCCCTTTTATTAGGAAGTGGCATCAGAACCCAGTATCTGTGCACCAGCTGTCCTCGAGCTGCCTGGGTAAAGTGGCAGCTGGCACTCTCAGTGGACAAACCAGGCCATGTATATGTGTGTGTTAACTCCTGTGTATGTCCCTTCGTAGAAAGCCTTCTATATTCAAGCATCAATCCCTGTATGACCATCGACATGCACTCATCCTGGGGTCTCCAATGCGACTACTGCGTGGGCCATTCTTGCCTCTGCCCCTTTATCGTCTGTAAGCTCCCACTCCAGCAGTGCGAGGCCTGCCTCTCCCCATCCAGCACCCATTCACTGACTTGTCCAGTTCCACCACACACAGGCAATGCTAGTAGTTTTCTTAACCTCTAGGACCGAGGGTGAAAAGTCTGTCCACCAGGGGACGCTGCATACGCACATTTTCTTTTCTGTGTAGCCTTAGGGATTTCTTTCCTTTCCAAAGGTGCCTTGCTCAGCACTCTTTCCCTTCGCCTCCCCTTTTCAGTGCAGTTTTTCTACACATTCCTATTATGCTTAGATTCCTGTTTTACATTCTGCAGTCCATCCTAATAGCCCCTGACATCCTTAGTAATATGTTTCAATTTAGCATACATTAACTTTCCACCTTTGTGCCACAAATCCCTAAGGACTTTGATCAATGCATACTGTCCGGGGACCGCCATTATGTTATCATGCATGAGAGTATTACTGCCCCCAAAGATTTTTAAATTATACTTCATTGCTCATGCTACTACAGTTGTCCCACTTCCCCCCCCGCCCTGTGCTCCCCTGCACCCAGCCACCACACTCCCTCAGGCAACTTCTATGCAGTTGTCCACGTCCATGGCTCAAGCATACATGTTCTTTACTGCCCTTAAACATTACCTCTGCTTTACCTCTGCTTTACCTCTGCTTTCCCACCCAGTGCTCCCGCCAAGCCCTGTGATCAGTTGTTTATTATCTCCATTTCTGCCTTTGACACAATTTCTCATAACTGGGTCCCGGAGTATAGAGAGCCTTTTGAAGGGGTTCTCTCCCTTTGCAGGATGCATTGCAGATTCATCCGGGTGTCTCTGTGTCTTGGAAGATCATTCCTTTCTTTTGCCAGGTGACACTCCACGGTAGGGATGGAAAGATCCTTCATTCATTCGCCTCCCGATGCACACCTCGGCTGCTTCCCATTTTTGGCGATCGTGGCTACAGGTGCTAGAGACATGGGCGTGCGGTGTTTTGTGTGGACTGATGATGTTGACCTTTGCCCCACACCAGTGGTCCTGGATGGCAGTGAAGTTGGGGAGTCCTCCACTTTGTGTTCCAGGAAGCAGCTTACTTGGAAGGAGCGGCCCTTCCCACAGGGCTGAGGGTAGGGTTCATGGGTGCCCCCTACCCTGGATTACCTAGCCCAAACCCAGACACAGTCCCTCCAATTCCCACTGCTCAACTCACAAATGACTAGGCGAATTACTAGTGTCCACTGAACAACAGCAGCAAAATCCTCCGAAGTCAGACTCTGCTTGAGGCCTGCTCCTTCCCCTAGGTTTCTGACCTCTGACCCAGCGTCAGCCTGAGGCTGCACACACAAACCCTCCTGAGGGGGAGTTGGCCTCAGGATGACTAAGGTCTCTGAATCCTCTATCTGTTCACATCTTCCTTTCGTCCCATACTCACTCCTTTGCTGCATATGAAAGAAAGAGCTGAGAGAGGGACCATGGTGGCAAGGGAGATGGGAGTGGATCCCAGTTCTCCGTGTGCCCAGCTGGAACACCTAGGCCATCTGAGGAACAGAGTGAACTGCCCACGGAATCCCAGCTCATAGGAAGTTTGGAGGCAAAAAATTGCACAGGACATTGAAAAAACAGACAATGAGGAGAATGCGCTGGGGTGGTCAGGTCCTGGGGTCTGTGCAGGGGAAAAGGCTGCTGAGGCCTCCAGGCCTGGGCCTGCTGCAGGATACCTGTAGGAGACTTAGAGCCCCAGCTCCCTCCCCCACCCGAACAGGGAGAGCAGCCCAGCACCAGGAGGGGCCTGGGTGCTGGAAGTCCATGGGGGAATAGAGACAAAGTGGGAGACACACAGAGGCAGTACACATCTGCTGGGACTCTGGACACTGACACCAGAGAAACTGGGGTGCCCAGCAACACCTAGAGAAGGGAGGAGTTAGGGGGCCCTGGGGGACCCTGACTTGGATAGTCTCCGGATTGGTTAGAAAGTGGGGCTGTATGAAAAGCCAGTTCCCTTGTTAGGAATCTTGTGGGCCAGCTTGCTCTGTAAGGAACTCTCGAGCAGCAGCTGGTGCACCCTGAGGGAGATTTCAGCTGCCCGTGCCCAGAGTGAGTGGCAGAGGGGAACCGTGCACCCCACCTGTCTGGCTTGCGCCCCTGGAGACAGTAGGAAGTAGAAAAGGAGAACCGTGCACCCTGTTCGAGGGGCACTGCTCACGCAGAGCCACTAGGAGGGGGGAACCAGGCACCCCACTCCTCTTGGGTTCTGTGCTGGAGATGGACTCACACTGTGAGCAGCTGAGTGGCTGATGTGAGTCTGGCAGCTCACGAAGACCTGGGCCAGAGGCCAGGAAACTGTGAACAGTGTGACCCAAACCTCGTCCCCATCTTCTCAGAACCCAAGGAAGGGAGAAAAGCGAAGTCCAGCCCCCTCTTCCTGTGGCATCTAGGAAGACCAGCAGAACTCGCTCAACAGCTTGAAAGTCAGCAGGAAGCCTATTATTAACTTTACTTTTTCCCTTTTCTTTTCAGATCCTCTCTCTTCCCGCCCGCCCCACGTTTTTTAACTTTTTCTTCTTCCAAGTGAGGTGATAAGACTTAGAGTCACAAAGGGTCCAGAGACAGATCCAAAGGGGGAGCACAGGCTAACCCCCAAAACCGAGAAACTGAGACAAATGTCACTTTGCTATCCCACATGGCTGGCATTGTGTCCTGTATGTGTGTAATTATTATCTTGCGATTATTTTTTAGCACTTTTATGTTATTAGTGTTTTTTTCATTTTTCTTCCTTATGTTTAGTATTCCTCGTTTTATTTCCCTATTTACTTGCATTGCATGACTGATTCCCCTTATTCTCTCTGTATTGTATTTTAATTTTCCTTCTTTCACTTCACCCGTGTTCCAATAACACACAGCTCTTGACTGGGTACTTTCTATTCTGGCTATCTGAGTCAGTTACTTCTTCTCATATTATGGTTGTTCCGGTACTATAATCATTTAAAAGTATTGCAAAGAATTGGTGTTCCATACAATTGTACACGCTACACAGCAACCCTCCGGGATCTTAGCCCACTTCCCTTTAACCCTGAGCATCATTATTATTGTGGTCAACTCTATTTTCTCTCACACCACGCCTACTTGCTATCCTTTAGTCTCACTATATCTCATCGGCTAGCCTTGCACCAGCACTCTGTTTTCTGGATTCAGCTCACAATCACCCTCCCCTCTAACAAGAGCCTTATCTCTCCTTCACCTTTTATGGAAAATGGCTCATTGGCTGAAACATCACAGATAATGCTATTCTTATCCACAAAATCTCCTACCTCTTCTCTATTGGCTGGTACTAGAAACCCCATAAAACACTCTCCAGCTGTCTTCATGCATTTTGCCTACCCCCGCCACTGATCACATACAAGAATAGGTGGGAGCTGTGAACATCAGTGTACCTGCTGGAGGACAGAAAGCACCAATAAAGGAACCACCAAAAGGCACAAACCCAAGTACAACAAGAGAGCCCACACACACAGAAGAAAGGGCAAACCTAGGGCATCCAGTCAAGGAGCTCAGAGACCACACACCAATGAACCTCATAGAATGCCTACCATACAAGTCCACCCTACAAAGACAGCTAACAAAGTGAAACGTCACAAAGCACAGAAACAAACAAAAAGAGTCACCTAAAATGGGGAGACAGAAAAAAGAACAGGCAATCAAAAGGCATGGAAGACTCCCCACTAAAAGAGCTAAATGAAATGGAGGCAACCAAACTAGCAGATAGACCATTCCAATTAATGGCTATAAAGATGCTCAAGGAGCTCGCAGACAACCACAAGGCACTGAGTGAGAACTCTATCAGCACGAAAGAGGAAATAGAAACTATAAACAAAAGCCAGGAAGAAATGAACAATAAAATCTCAGAAATAAAAAACACAGGAGAAGGAATTACAAACAGGCTGGATGAAGCAGAGGATGGAGTCAGGGAGTTGGGGAACAAGGTAGAAAAAACTCCCAGATAGAGCAAGAAAAAGAAAAGGGACTCAGAAAGAACGAGCAGGTGGTAAGGGAACTTCAAGACAGCATGAAACCTAACAATATCCATATAATAGGGATACCAGAAGAGGAGAAGAAGAGCAAGGCATAGAAAGCTTATCTGAAGAAGTAATAATGGAAAACTTTTCTCATTGGATGAGAGGAGAAGTGACTCAAATCCAGGAAACCCAGGGTGGCACACTTCAAGACACATCATCATTAAAATGGCAAAATTCCAAGACAAAGAGAGAATCTTGTAGGCAGCCAGGGGAGACAAAGGAAGTAACATACAAGGGAGCCCCGATAAGGCTAGCAGCTGAGTTCTCACTGGAAATGCCCCAAGCCAGAAGAGAATGGAAAGAAATACTCCAAGTATTGAGAGCCAGAGGCCTGCAATCAAGATGACTCTACTCAGCAAAGCTCTCAATTCAAATGGAAGGCCAACTAAGGAGCTTCCCCGACAAAAGAAGTCTAAGAGAATACACCTCTATCAAACCAGCTCTGCAAGAGATGCTAAAGGGACTGCTTTGAGAAAAGGAAGAAAAAGACTGAGAGAGAGAGGAACACTGGTACAAAAAAATGGCAATGAATAAGTGCCTATCAACAACATCCTTAAACATACATGGATTAAATGCTCCAATCAAAAGACATAGAGTAGCTGAATGGATAAGAAAGCATGACCCACATATATGCTGCCTACAAGAGACCCACCTCAGAACAAAATACCTACACCGACTGAAAGTGAAGGGCTGGAGACAAATTTTCCAAGCAAATGAACAGGAAAAAAAAAAGCCAGGATAGCATTACTCATATCAGACAAAACAGACTTCAAAAAAAAAAAGAGCCATAGAAACAGACCCAGAAGGTCGCTTTGTAACATTCAAGAAAAGAATCCACCCAGAAGACATCAACATTGTAAATATATATATATATATATGTACCCAACATAGGAGCACCCAAATATGTAAAGAAGATCTTGGAGGGCTTCAGGAAAAATATCGACAGCAACACAATTATAGGAGGGGATGTCCACATGCCACTGTCAAAAATAGACAGATCTTCCAAACAAAATATCAACAAAGGTATTGCGGCATTGAACAATGTCCTAGATCAAATGAACTTAACGGATATATAGAGAGCCTTTGATCCCAGAGAAGCAAAACATACATTCTTTTCAAATGCACATGGCACATTTTCAAAGATAGACCACACGACAGGTCACAAAACAAGCCTCACCAAATTCAAAAAATGGAAACCATAACAAGCATTTTCTCTCACCACAAGGGACTGAAACTAGAAACCCACCTCAGGGAAAAAACTCAAAAACACTCAGGCTCATACAGCTTGACAGGCATGCTATTAAACAATCAATGGGTCAAGAAGGAGGTCAAGGAGGAAATCAAAAAGTTCCTGGAAACAAATGAAAATGAACTCACAACGAACCAAAACTTATGAGACACAAGAAAGGTCGTCCAGAGAGGGGAGTTCATAGTGACCCAGGCCTACCTAAATGAGATAGAAACGTTTTAAACAAACAACCTAATCCTGCGTCTATAGGAGCTCAGAGAACAACGATGAAGACAACCCAGAGCAAGTAGAAGGAAGGAAATAACGAAGAGCAGAGCAGAATTAAACAACAGAGAGACTAAAAGCACAGTTCTAAGGATCAGTAAATCCAGGAGCTGGTTCTTTGTACAGCTAAACAAAATCAACAAGCCTTTCAGCAGGTTCATCCAGAAAAAAAGAGAGAGGACCCAAAGAAACACAATCAGAAATGAAAGAGGAGAGATTGCAACTGACACCAGAGAAATACGAAGGATTGAAAGAAATGGCTATGAACAACTATATGCCAAGAAATTGGAAAACGTAGGTGAAACGGACAAATTTCTAGAAATAGATAACCTTTCAAAAGTGAATGAAGAAGAAGCAGGAAGCCTGAACAGACAAATAACAGCAGATGAAATTGAAGGAGTCATCCAAGATCTCCCGACACGCAAAAGCCCTGGACCAGAGGGTTTCACAGGAGAATTCCACAAAGCATTAGAGGAAGAGCTAACCCCTATCCTTCCCAGACTATTCCAAAACATCCGAGAGGATGGAAAACTCCCAGACTCTTTTGATGAGGCCAGTGTCATCCTGATCCCCAAACCAGATAAAGACACAACAAAGAAAGAAAGCTCCAGGCCAATATCGCTGAGGAACATAGACACTAAACTCCTCAACGAAATATTGGCAAACCACATCCAGCAATACATTAAAATGGTCATATACCATGACCAAGTGGGATTCATCCCAGGGATGCAAGGATGGTACAATATTTGCAAATCACTCAATGTAATACATCACATAAAGGAAAGCAAGGATAAAAAAATCACATGATCATATCAATAGATGCATAAACAACATTTGATGGGATACAGCACCCATTTATGGTGAATACACTCAGCAAAGTGGAAATAGAAGGAGCATTCCTCAACATAGTAAAGGCCACATATGAGAGACTTAAAGCCAATGTCATACTCAATGGGCAAAAACTAAAAACTTTCCCACTAAGATCAGGAAGAAGACAAGGTTGTCCACTTTCGCCACTTCTATTCAACACAGTATTGGAAGTCCTAGGCACAGCAATCGGACAGGGAAAAGAAATAAAAGCCATCCAAATTAGCAAAGAGGAAACAAAACTGTCATTATTTGCACATGACATGATAGGGTACATAGAAAACCCTATAGATTCTGCCAAAAAAAAAAAACCCTGCTCGACCTAATAAATGAATTTGGCAACCCAGTGGGATACAAAGTCAATATCCAGAAATCAAAGGCAGTTTCGAAATATCAGGAAGAGAAATCAGGGTTGGGGGGGGCATCTCGTTTAATATAGCAACAAGAAAAATAAAATACCTAGGAATAAATCTAACCAAGGTGGTAAAAGTCTGGTACTCAGAGAACCACACAATACTGGAGAAAGACATTAAGGAAGACAGGAACAAATAGAAACATATACCGTGTTCATGGATTGGAAGGATTAATATCACCAAAATGTCCATACCACCTGAAGCAATTGAGAGATTCAGTGCAATACCTATTAAAGTACCAATAGCATACTTCACAGATACAGAACAAATGCTTCAAAAATTGACATGGAACCATAAACGACCCCACATCGCTGCAGCAATTTTGCGAAAGAAGAACCAAGTAGGAGGAATCCCAATACCTGGTATCAAAATGTATTACGAGGCCACTGTAATCAAAACAATCTGATACTGGCATAAGAACAGACATGATTGACAACTGGAACAGAATAGGGAGCCCAGAAATAAACCCAAGTCTCTACAGCCAAGTCACATGTGACAAAGTGGGCAGCAGCATAAAATGGAGCAAAGATAGCCTCTTCAACAAATGGTGCTGGGAGAGCTGGACGGCTACATGCAAAAAATGAGACTTGAGCACGAACTTTCAGCAGACACAAAAATAAATTCAAGGTGGATAAAAGATTTAAATATAAGTCGTGACACCATTAAAGCCCTAGAGGAGAACATAGGCAGGAAAATCACAGATATTCCACACAGCAATATTTTCACTGATGTGTCCCCTAGAGCAAGGGATAGAAAGGAAAGAATGAACAAATGGGACCTCATCAAAATAAAAAAAAAACTTCTGCATGGCTAAAGAAAGCAGCATTAAGATGAAAAGAGAACCAACCGTATGGGAAAACATATTTGCCAATGATACCTCGGACAAGGATATGATCTCCAAAACATATAAAGAACCCACACGACTCCACTCTAAGGCACAAGCAACCCAATTAAAAAATGGACCAAGGACGTGAACAGACATTTCTCCAAAGAGGACATACAGAGGGTCCAGAGACATATGAAAGGAATCTGAGTATCCGCAGGCATCAGGGACATGCAAACTAAAACCACAGTGAGATACCACTTCACACTGGTCAGAATGGCCATCATAAGCAAAGCAACAAACAGCCACTGTTGGAGAGGGTGTGGAGAAAAAGGGAACCCTAGTGCACTGTTGGTGGGATTGCAGACTGGTGCAACCACTGTTGAAACAGCACGGTACTTCCTCCGAAAACTAAAAGTGGCACTGCCTTTTGACCCGCCAGTTCCACTGCTAGAATTATACCCAAAGAACCCTGAAACACCAACCCAAAAGAACCTATGCACCCCAATGTTTATAGCAGCACGATTTACAATAGCCAAGTGCTGGAAGCAACCCAAGTGCCCGTCAGTAGATGAATGGATCAAGAAACCATGGTACATTTACACAAATGAATTCCACGCAGCAGAAAGAAGGAGCTCCTACGCTTCAGGACGGCACGGATGGACGTGGAGAGCATTACGCTAAGTGAGATAAGCCAGGCGATGAAAGACAAATACCATATGATCTCACCATTGACGGGAACCTACTCAACAAAACAAACCAGCAAGCAGAGTGTAGCCAAAGACACTGAAATTGAGAACAGGGGGACAGTGATCAGAGGGGAGAGGGGAGGGGATAATGCGGGAGACGGGTGAAGGGTTTACAAGAACAATTATAAAGGACATATGGACAACAACAAGGAGGGGTGGAAATGAGGGAGGGAGCGCTTGGGTGGTGGGGAAAAGGCAGAAAACTGTACTTGAGCAACAATTAAAAATTTAAAATTAAAATGCAATGTGAAAAAAAGAGAGATTAAAAATCTAATGGGTGAGGAGATAGAGTTACTGTAAGTGCTATTCCGAAAGAGTTTTGTAAACAGGTATGTAGTCACCTGACTCTTGCCTACCTGGACCTCCAGTTTACTTGAAAGTTTGCAGTGCAATATATGCACAGATTGCACCAATCATTATCTAAAAGTCATGCACTACCAGTTGTGGTGGTATTATTTGATATCGAGAATGTAGCAGGTTCAAAATTCTATACGCTCTCCCAGAAATAAGAGTGAAGAGTATGTAGGCTGACCTTTCTCAGTAAGACTCACCTTTATCTCAGAGAGGAGAAAGGAACAATTATTTTGAATGTTGCCATCTTAAGTAATC
Organism: Sturnira hondurensis; assembly: GCF_014824575.4. NCBI lineage: Eukaryota > Metazoa > Chordata > Mammalia > Chiroptera > Phyllostomidae > Sturnira > Sturnira hondurensis. Next base: position 131,369 of record NW_028096072.1, read on the forward strand.
TTTGTCTCTTTTCATTTAAACATTGTCTTGGGAATTCCGTTTATTCTCTATCTACTTCTCTTGGATAGACTTACCTCTTCATGATTGGGTTACACCCTTCTGTCTGTTTAACCTGTACCGGCATCTGAGCAGCTGAAATGGCTGGGGAAAAATACAGAACTGTTTTTCCTGCTCTCTCTCTTAAGTTCCACAGCCATGAATCTCACGTGGGCACTGGACATGTCCAGAGTCTTATTCGCATTCTGAGAGCTGGGGAAGAGGGTTTCCTCAAAGGAAAATGGAGGGGCTCCTTTCAGAAGAAGGAGGAAATGTTGGCCAAGCAAAAACAACAATTGACCAATGTATCTGATGTAACAGATCAGAAGAATCAGCACAACAAGTGTTTCCAACAGAGATTCCTAGGTCCTACCCCATTCTATTGAGTCAGAATCTCTCAGCAAAACTGTCTACAAATTGGTGGTGCTTTTTTTTTTTAATCATCACCCAAGGACGTTTTCTTTTATTGTTTTAGAGAGAAAAATAGAGGAGTTGGAGGAGAGAGGGTAAGACAGATGTGAGAGAGAAAAACATTGATTGGTCGCCTTCTACATAGGCCCCAAACAGGGATGAAACCCTCAACCATATTGGTGTACGGGACAATACCCCAAACAACTGCACCATAGTGGCTGGGGCTGGGAAGTGTTGTCTTTTTTTGTTTGTTTTTGCTTTTAAAGATTTTATGTATGTATTTATTTTTAGAGAGGGGAAGGGGGAGAAAAGTGAGGGAGAGAAGTATCAATGTGTGGTTGCCTCCCACACGGCCCCCACTGGGGACCTGGTCCGCAACCCCGGCATGTTGCCCTGACTGGGAATCAAACTGGTGACCCTTTGGTTCGTAGCCCATGCTCAATCCAAACTACGCCTTCCAGGGCATGGAAGTCGTGTTTTATGGTAGAATTAATGGCTACCCCACATTAGCGACTCCTTCTGTTAAAACGTGAAGAAGTACGTGGTGTGTTCTCTTTTTCCACCCATCTTAAGATACACTTCTGTGCTAGGTTGCACACCCGAGTTCGAGAGGCATCAACAATTATTGACTGCATTGAAGTTGTGCAGCTATGCACTGGAAATCAGCATGGGGATGATCTGGAATAGGTGATACTTCTCTAAACCATCAGGAAATTACCCACCCCTTTGGGTTCTGTAGTGTAAAACCAATAACATGTCTTCTTCAGAAAAAAGAAAGCAGCAAACATATACATAAAACAGAGAACTCTTCTAATTCAACTCTGCTCTCCTCCCAAAGGCGGGAAATAGATACATGGCTGCACTCTGGATTTGTTATAAGGGGAGACCATCGTTTTCACGTCTTCGATTATACTCCCATTCCTTATGACTAGATTTCCGTTTAGGCTTCATCGCTTGAAAAGAAGGCATCTCGGCAAACCAAAAAGTCACAGCGGGCACCGATCACTTGCCGGTCGGATGTCAGCTGTGTTGGCCGATTTTAGTGTGTCATCTGGGAAGTGGCTCTGAGAATGGAGGGTCACTGCCCCCCTTGCACTTCCAGGAGAGTGTGTTGGCTTCTCTGGGGTTCTATGTAGCTCGTGGACTTGAGTTTTAAAGCCCATATTTACCAATGCTAGAGGAATGGAAGCTATAACAATAATTTTGTAAGTTAGCAACATGGAACTCAAGTACATTGAAACGTTGTTCCATTGTAATAACAATGACTTCACCCCCATACCAGTGACAGTACATTGAAATTTAAAATAACAACAGCAACAAAAGAGTCGCACGCTTATGACTTTGCCATAAAAGATTCTGTGGTAAGAAAGGTGTGTTACTTGTGCCGGACCCTTCGTAGGAAACAGTGGACACGGGTGAAGCGGGGGCGGGGAGTGAGTCTTGGGTTCCAGTAGTGAGAATGGACAATTTACAGGGGCTTCGGGAAGAGCCGAACACACCTGCAGGCGCATCTCAGTTGCCATGCAACTCAGATGCCAGGGGCCCAAGGGTATCTGGCTAACAGGCCCTGCCCCGACTCCCCCTTAGTTACCATAGTTGGTTCAAATTAGGCTAAAGCACCGTCCTAAGACTCCTTTCCCACGGGAACCCTCTCCAGCTTCATCCCTCAGGTGGGAAAGGGGGCAGTCAAAGGTTCCGAGTCCTTTGTTTCTCAACAAACTGCTTCAAATCAATATCCGAAAAGTCAGCTTCAGGGTGGCAAAACTTTATTCCTCTGTCCTTTTCCTGGCTGCCGGATTCCCAAATTATTTCCTGGGAGCCTCGTCCCTGTTGATCATCCTGTTGCCTCTATGTGAGACAGGAAGGCCAGAGGTGGCTGGGGTGGGAGGAACACCTTTCCTCCACCTAGGATGAGGCTCTAGCTAAGTCATTTCCCTAGTGAGCAGGCCTTTGTCATGGATGAGGCTCTGGGGTGTTTTGACCATGATTACCCTTTTCTTTGCTAGCCAAAGGCCAGAGCATCTTTTTCACACCCCGGCCAGGAGAATCCCTTTCACACCTCCAGGGAAGGTCATGGAGGCTCCCTAAGACTGCAGCCTGTAGAGAGGGTGGTAAGGGGAAGAGATTGTCACTCTCCTGCCAGTCCACACCCACCTCAAGCAACTCCTCTTCTTTACCCTCTAAACCTTCTTACCAGTTGGTGAGGGCAAGGGACTCCGGTCTAGGAATGCAGTGGGATTCAGAGGCAGTTTGGGCACTCGGGATTCAGCCCTTTCCCAGGATTGGACTCTGGGGTCTGGCTGCCTCTGATGAGTGGAAACAATAGATGGATCCCCGTTTTCCGGCGAAAAGAGACAGAGCTCCGCATGGACAGTTGTTGTCTCAGGGAGCCAGCAGGAACAGTGCTTTCGGGGAGGTGTTGGTGATTAGGTTGGAGGAGGTTGAGGAATTTAAAAGCCAGTGGTTTCTCGTTTCATTCCATGCAAGTGTAACTACTGAACCTTGGTTGTGTAATCTATGGACCACCATGATTTGGAAAGGAAATAATAGCTGATGCATTTGATGTAGAAATGGGCTACAGAAATTTTACCTCTGGAATTCAAGGCAAGTCTAAGTAAGATTGCAAGAGGGCAAACACCACCCCTCATACACATCCGTCTTAAGCAGTTCTCGTCTCCCACGTGTTGCTGTCAGTTGTCACTATCCATTAATTACTATGCATGTGTTACTCGGGGTCACAGTGGGTTTGCACACTGATGGCCTGAGTAACAATGTGAGCATGGCCCTCTGTGAAGTCTTGGGGAAACAGAGAAAGACAAGGTGCCATATTCTCTTTTCAGGAATGAGGAAAGTAACGCTCAAAGAGAGTAAGTACCTGGTTCGAGTCATGTACTAAGTGCATGGTGCTTCTGGGACAGTCACCCAAGTCTGTCTCATATCAGCACCTGGGCTCGCTCCTGTGTGCTCCTCTGCTTGTCCTAGGATGCACATTGAAGAGTCACATACTTATGAGAAATTGGTTCTTTAAAAAAAAAAAACTAGTTTGGGACTCAAAGTCACTGAGGGGATTCTAAGGAGAGATGCATACAATCATCCACTTGTTCTCAGAAGTCAAAAATTCCTAAGGCCTAGTAAACGGATTTAGCCGCTAGGAACAAAGACGTATTCTAAATTTATTTCATGAAGACAGCCTAAACTCCTAAACTGCAACAGATGATCCGGGAACACAAGCCCACCAACCTCCATTGGCCCTCCTGCCTGCGCCACCCATACACAGAGACACAGAGATAGAAGCCTACCTCACTTAGGGGCATCGAGGTAATTTTCTTAATCCATGGAGTTTGCGAGTCCAAAATGCCACCGGATATGGAAAATCTACACATCTGGTAGTTTTTCTAGTCACGAGAGGGTGGTGTAGTATGTTTAGTGTAGGTACCTAAACATAACCGAGGAAAGGAGCAGAGGGAGGCAGACATCAGGAAGCATAATGCAGCCTGGAATTGTATTGCATAATAAGCCTGCTTTGCTAGGAGGTGGCAGCCTTCATCAGCACTGCAGGGGATCTCAGCCTTTCCTCCCCGAGGGGATAAGTATCCAGCCTCCCCCCATTTAGGGAGAAAGGACAAGCTTTCCCATCTCCCCAAGGTGCGACCAGTATGTTCCCCGCCAACTGCCGGGAAAGCTATAAAACGACAAAGGAGACATTCCTCTGCTCTGCACAAGTGTGTCCAGACGTCAAGATGGCTCAGAAGGAGGTGGTTCTTCTACGTGGCATGTGCAGTGGGAACTAAGGTGGGGACCCTGAAGGCCTGTTTGCCAAACCTGGGAAAAGGATCGCATTGCACAAGGGTTAAAGAAAGCTGGAAGACCTAGGGATGAGATGGTAACAGGGAGGGTCCAAGGCAAGTCGGCAAAGGACTGGAAAACCGACTGATCTATTGGAAAGAGGGCCCGCTTCCTCCAAGCCATAGACGAGTAATGGGGCTAACAAAGGGCCCCCTCTGGCTTGCTCTCTGTTGCTCGGGAATGGGCGCTTGGCCTGTTTGCTCCTGCCTTCTTTCTCCACAGCAGCCACGTGGCCCTAGCAGCCCACTGGGGCCTGCAGCCGACTGGGTGAGCTGGGGCAGGCCTGGGCATAGTGCCAGCCAGAGCACAGCCAGGAACACAGACTAAGCTTGCCTGATGAGGACAGAGATAGGGATGGAACCAATGGCAAAAAAAAAAAAAAAAAACCCCACCTCTGAACACTGAACCCATTTCTAGGCCTGATTGCTACAGAACAGACCCGTGGTGCGGGATGATACATATATTATTACTGAATGGAACCCCCTTCTCCCAGGGTTCCCCTGTGCTGGGTTCACCTTGCCTGCCACCAGGGAATTATAGCTCTCAATGCCAGACATGGGTGAAAAGGAAAGGAACTATTTATTCCAAAAGTTATACAGGCTTAGAGTAATGACTTAATGCCTTCGTGAAAATCCCAAAGTCCCTTAAAACGCACACGAACACACGCAGTCCTTCCTTCCCCTCTAGGCATAGTCTGGGGTATCATACCTCAGGAAAAGCAATAGACGTCTGTGGCTCAGGTATCTCCCGCCCCGTTCTTCCCAGAGACCCATTCTCGGCTGCCAGGCCTCCCCCGGTTCCCGGCACCATCAGCCCTGTCCCTGCAGCTGTGTCCCTGCAGCGATCTCCCCTTCTTAACCCAGACCTGCAGGGCACCTTCTCCTGGCCCACCAGTGAGAGTCCTTTCCCCCCTTTCCTTCCCTGCAAGGTCTCTCCTGCCCACTAAAGCCATGTGATAAAGGGAGCCCCAAAGCCACAGGGTTCTGACCCGCCTGGCTCCGGCTCCTGGGTTTAAATCCTGGAGCCAATCTTCCTCTGCATCCCCATTTCCAGCACCTCCCACAATTGGCTACACCTGTTAGCACTGCCGTATTTTTTCCAGCTCTTCTTGGCTGCCATAGTTAGTCTGGGCAGGCGTGGCCCCACGGTGTGAAGGAACCATTTCCAAGCTCTCGGGGCAAGCACTACAACCAGGGGGAACTGCCTCCCAGTTATGCCATGGGCCCCAGTCATGTTCATCTCCCTGGCTCAAAGCAGGGCCACAGCTACTTAGCATACCCATGGCACCAGGTAAAAGCTATAGATCTGTTAAATGGCCATTCTGGAGGCGATTTGCAAAACTGCTGGTATGTAAAATAACTCCATGCTCCTTTTGTCCCACCCCCCAGTTCAGGCTTGTGGAGGTGAGGACATCCTCTATTTTTAATATTTCCTGGACACCCTGAGTTCCGGATCCCATTACAAATCCCTCGTTGGGTGGGGGCCTGGCTGCACCCTGTGACGTGGTGAAGACAAGGCTGAACTTTTTTCCCCCGGCCGGTCAGTTGGAGATGGGACGACAGAGCTAAACCCCAGACAGCCCTTTGTCTTTGCTTCAGCTTCTTCCACAAATCTTAGCGCTGGCTGGTGTAGCTCCGTGGATTGAGCGCGGGCCTGAGAACCAGACGATCGCGGTTCCATTCCCAGTCAGGGCACACGCCTGGGTTGCAGGCCAGTTCCCAGCAGGGGACTCACAAGTGGCAACCATACATTGATATTTCTCTCCTTCTCTCCTTCCCTTGCCCTCTAAAGATAAATAAATAAAATCTTAAAAAAAATCTTAGCACATCCTACCATTTGGGGGTTCCCAGAATGCTCCTCTCGTGGCCCCCTGAAAGGAGCCCGTTTCCACCAGCAACATCAGGGACAAATATTTGAGTATTTTAATCACCCGTTTTTGAAACGCTAAAGGACAATTCAAACATTTCCATGCATCAGTGATAAACCCGCTGTGGTCTTTCTCAGGGCTTGTCAACTCGATCTGCTCTGTCTTCAGCTGAGGGCATTGTGTCCACAGCCTTTGCTACTGCTGCCCATCCACGATCCCTCCTCTGAAACTCTTGGGAACAACTGTTTCGGGACCATATACCGGACTCTACCTAAGAGCCATGGCAGGGTCTGGAATAGCACTGCTGGCTCCAATGAAACAACACTTCTACAGCAAAACGTGAATGTTAAGGGCAAGAAGGGCGAACAAAGACGGAACAGAGCCTCGCAGCATGTCAGGTCATGTTTTACACAAACGAGTCTGGAAAAATCACTGGTTTGGGCATTACAGCCTTTGAGGTTTTAGACCTATGACAAGGGACTTTCAGTCAGCAGTGTGATTCTGTCAATTCCTCTTCCATGTTATATGTGCTTTCCCCTCTATGTCTGTTAGCTTTTCTCTTCTGGAAGTATAACATGAAAGGAGCAGAACACGGGCCATCAATGACAGCAACAGGTGGAAATTCACTTCACAAAGTGAACTGGTGCATGTGACCAACACATGGCTGAGTTACGGAGCATTACTGCTGCCCCAGAGACCTAGTCATGCCCTCACAGAGCCATTACACCCGAGAGGTCATCGCTCTCCTGACCTATGTCAGCGAAACAGTTTCTTCCCGTTTTTCAACATTGCACAAGAAGAACTGTCAGTCATGTCCAGGTTTGATCCCTGGCGTCTCGCTCAATACCCTCATACTGAGCTCTACACAAGTTCTTGCATGTGGGGACATATGCCCTTTGCAAGTCTGTGTAGTGTTTTATGATATGAGTGCAGTATATCACCCGGTGTTCACCCATTCGACTGTTGAGAGACGTTCAGATTGTCTCCTTTTTGTGATTATCATCAACAATAATGTTGTGAGGCCTGGCCGGTGTGGTTTGGTAGGTTGGAGTGTCATCCCATAAACGGAAGTGTCCAGGGTTCGGTTCCTGGTCAGGGCACATACGTAGGTGACGGCTTGGTCCTTAGTCAAGGCTCATATGGGAGGCAGGTGATGGATGTTTCTCTGTGATATGGACATTTCTATCCCTCTCTCTATCCCTCCCTTTGCCCATCTCTAAGGTCAATGGGCACAACCTTGGGTGAGAATTTAAAAAAAAAAAAGGATGTTGTCCTGGCTGGGGTAGCTCAGCGGGTTGAGCACGGGCCTGCAGACCAGACGATCGCGGGTCGATTCCCAGTCAGGGCACATGCCTGGGTTGTAGGCCAGGTCCGAACAGGGGACTCACCAGAAGCAACCATACATTGATATTTCTCTCCTCCTCCTCTCCTTCTCTCCTTCTCTCCTTCCTTTCCCCTCTAAAGATAAATAAATAAAATCTTTCAAAAAAAAGGATGCTGTACAGGACAGAGAGGATATTTGAGGTGCAGCAGACCTGATAGGGTGAGCACTTACAAGGGCCTAGGCCCCGGCTGAGAGAGAGATTTGAGGTGTGACAGAGCATTGGGAGGCGCTGGCCAGATGGCAGGGAACCACAGGCATCCCCTCATGGGCCACATGAGGCCCAGGATGGCTATGACTCTGGCCCAGCACAAAACCGTACATGTACTTAAAACCGCTTTCTTCCTTAGGAGTTTTCACCAGTGTTTGCGTATTTATTGTGTGGCCCAAGAAAAGTCTTCTTCCAGGGTGGCCCAGAGACGCCCAAATGGGGGACACACTTGCTCTAGGAGACGAGGGCTGCCCCCAGCTGACAGCCAGCCAGCGAAGGAGGGTCTCGGTCCTCTGGCAACCGAAACTGACTTCGGCCAACAGCCTGGAGGAGTTTAGAAGGGACTCTTCCCCAGAGCCTCCAGAAGGGGCGTGGAAGTCCACCACCACCTGACCCTCCGAGACCCTGAGCAGGGAAGACAGCCACACTGGGCACAGACTTCAGACCTGCACGGGCCTGAGCTCACTCATGGGGGCTGTTGTAAGTAAGCTGCTTCGTGTGGGGTCATTTCTTCCCACCCATAGAACACTTACATAGATTGTGGTACCTGGACCCGGGGTGCTGCCATTTCAAACACCTAACAATGTGGGCATAGTTGTGGAAGCCTATAGTGGGCCAAGGGCAGGAGAACGTTAGGGTGCATACCAGATAAAGCCTACATCGCCTTAGGAGAAAAACCCTCGATTGCCCTGGACAGACTCTTCATAGAAATCGCCTGAATTTCCACACTGCTCTGAGACTCTAACTCCTTTCCACCTTCCACTGCCTCCTATATTAAACCAGAAGGTTTAGCACTGTTATCCCATGCCCACCCCACCATTGCGTGTTAGGGAAGATCTCCTGTTGCTTTGTGTCACGAGTCCCCAGCTAGAGAGGGAGGCGTCATGCACCAGGAGTTGGACTGCATGGATTGGTTATACCCAGGACCCTCATCCGTGTTTGATTTAGGTGATCGAGGGGATGAGATTTTGAGCCATGAGCTGATGAGATTTAGGTGGGCTTCTGAAACTGAGCTGATGCCACAATGCCCTGAGAAATCTGGGAACTGTGGGATGGAGTAGATGGGTATTGTAGGTGCAGCAGACTGGATCCCTGAGGGCCAGGGGGCAGGCTGTGGTGGCCAGAAGTCTGAGCTCACCCCTAATGGCCCCTGGCTTTGTATGATTCCCTCCCGTTAAGTGCCAGAGGAGCCTGGGACTATGAGGACATATCATTACTGTCATCGTTACATTACATGGAAAAGGAGATTCCGTAGGTGCAGTTTTTTAAAATACCTTTTGTCCCACCTTCTTGTTTTAAATTTCAATTTATTTTATTTTATTTTTTTAGAGAGATGGGAAGGGAGGGAGAAAGAGAGGGAGAGAAACACCAATGTGTAGTTGCCTCTCAGCTGCCCCCAACTGGGGACCTGGCCCACAAGCCCACAAGGGCCTGCGCCCTCCCTGGGAAGTGAACCGCGGTGGCCCCTTTGGTTCGAAGGCCCGCACTCGATCCACTGAGCCACACCAGCCAGGGCTCGCACTTGTATTAGGGTCCCAGATCAGGGGACCTTTGCGCGAGGAGCTAGCTACCTTGGGTGAGCCAGGCCTAATCGGGTGAGCCGTTCGTTAAGCTGGCCTGTGCACTTCCTGAGAGCCTCGAGTGTGAGAGAGAGGGCTATGGAGGGATTGATGGGACAAGGAACAGCAGGCGGTTGCTAGCAGCAAAAGTGGCACTTCATTCTACCAATAACCCCCATGAGCTTGGGAATGTGTGCTTCCAAAGAGTCCCCCGGAAGAAACACAGCCTGGCTGTCTTAAGCGTCTTGGGCTGCCGGAACAGGTTACCGCAGATCGGGCGGCTTAAACAACAAACATCTACTTCTTGCAGTTCTAGAGGCTGGGAAGTCCAAGATCAAGGTGCCAGCAGATTTGGTGTCTGGTGGAGGCCCACTTCCTTCCTGGTTTGCAGGTCATCACGTTCTTCCTATGTCTCCACATGGCACAAAGCTCCGTTCTTTTCATACCTTTAGAAGGTCACCAGTCTCTTCCAGGATCTTGCCCCTCATGACCTCATGGAAACCTAATTACCTTACAGAGGCACCACCCCTATATACCATCACATTGGGGGTTAGGGCTTCAACAGGCGGGTTTTGGAGGAGTGCCAGCATTCGGTTCAGAGCACTGGCCTACCGATTTCTCAGACTGATTTCACCCTGTCAGAAACTGAGCAGAGAACGCAGCCACGCCATGCATAGACTTGGGGACCTATAGGACTGTGAACTACTAAATGGACTGTGTTGGAAGCCACTGAGTTTGTGGTAGTTTGTTATTCAGGAGTGAAAGTCTAATGCAGGTGGAGTAGCTGGAGAGTAGAAAATGGGTACCATTAGCTCTGACACATTCTGCCAAACGGATTTCCAAGCCGTAGTACCAATCTACACTCCCACCAGCAGTTAAGAGTCCCGCATCCATCTTCTCCAGCTCTCGATATCGGAAGTCATTTTGCCTATTCTGGTGGATGTTTACTGATGCCTCATTGTAATTTAAACTTGCGTCCCTGATGACTGAGTTTGGGCAATCTCTTCTCTGTTTTCTGCTCAGTCCATGTCTTGTTTTATGAGGTGCCTGTTGAAATACCATGCCGATGCTTAATTGCAGTTTTTCTTTTTGTTCTCCTTGATTTTATTCTGTGTGTGCATATATCTTTTCCAATGCTTTCCTTTGCTCTCAGTGCTTTCTGTGTGCTGTTTCAGATACCATCATCTACTCCGAGGTCATGCAGGTATGCTTCAACACGATTCCCGTAAGCTGTATCTCTGGAATTAATTTTCATGTGGGACGTAAGTTCCGAGCCAGAGTTGGGTCTTCCACATGGATCAATGCCCAGTTAGTGTAGCTCCACCGACTTGCACGGTTATCCTTTCCCCAAACCCACTGCAGTTGGGGCCCTTGGTATAAAGCAGGTGACCCTATGTATGTCTGTGTGACCCTATATGTGTGTGTGTGTGTCTTCTTATGGATTCTTTTCTTTCTTCCATCGGTCTGTTTGTCCACTCTTACACAAAAGTCACACTGCACTGAGTATTACGGTGCTATAGCTGGCCTCGCAATCTGACTCTGGAAGCCCCGCAAATTTGTTTTTCTGGGTGGCTTTGGTTCTTTCTGGATTTTGGTATCCCTATATATTTCAGAGCCATTTTGTCGATTTACATTTACCAAAAACCCAGCTGGTATTTCAGCTGGGATCAGACTCAATCCCCAGAACATTCTTACGAGAAATGTTTTGATTTAAATTTTATGATATTTTCTTCTAATCCATAAATACATCTCTGACCGATCCAGGTCCTCTTTAATTTCTCTCAGAAATGTGACGTAGTTTTATGGGAGGACGTGTTGTGAAATTTTTAAAACCGCGTTCCCCAGGTAATTCTTGTTTCCTGGTTCTGTAGTAAATACCATTAAAATTGTTTTTCTCCTCATATTTTATAATGCTAATATACAGAAGTAATACTCAAACTTATACTGCGGACCTAATATCCAGCAATCGTGCTAAATTCATGTAACTCTAATATTTGATGTATACCTTTCTGTATATTTTTTACTTTATGTTTATTGTCGCCACTACTACAGATGTCCCCATGTCCCCCCCTCCCTTTGCCCACCTCCTCCCAGTTCCTACCTCCCCTCCCTTCCTCTGGCCATCACCACACTGTCCTCTGGGTCTGTGCGCCACCCACACCTATCCCTCGTCCTGTCCCTTCACCTGCTTTCATTCAGTGGCCCCATTGCCTGCCCCCCACCCCGGCAGCTGTCAGTCTGTTCCCTGTGTCCACGCCTCTACTTCTATTTTGTTCATCGCTTTGATTTGCTCATTGAATTCCACACACAGATGAGATCACAGGGTATTTGTGTCTTCTCGACTGGCTTATTTCACTGAGCGGCAGGGTCTCCACATCCATCAGTGCTGTCTCGGAAGGTTAAGATTCCCTTCACTCTTGTAGTCGTGTGTGTAGTATTTCGTTGCGGAAAGGTACCACAGCTTTTTTATCCGCTCATCTCCTGACGGGCACTTGGGCTGTCTGTGGATCTTGGGCTGTTATTGTCAATAGCACTGGGAACGTAGGGGTACCTCTTTTCTTTCAATTTGGTTTTTTGTGATCCTTAGGGAGTATTCCCAGAAGTGGGATTGCTGGGTCAAAATGAAGTCCCATTTTAAATGCCTGGAGGAAACTGCATACTGTTTTCCCCAGGGGCCGCACCAGTCTGCATTCACACTGATGGTGTGCACTGGGGTTCCCTCTTCTCCACACCCTCACCAGCGCTTGTTGTTTGCGGATTTATCCACGGTAGCCATTCTGGCAGGCGTGAGCTGATATCCTACTGTGGTCTTAATTCGCATGTCTCTGGTGAAGAGTGGTGTGGAGTCCTTTTTCACGTGTCTATTGGCCATCTGTATGCCCTGTTTGGAGACGTGTCTATTCAGGTCCTTCGCCGATCTTTTCTATGGACTGTTGGTCTTCCTGGTGTTCAGCTGTAGAAGCTCTTTTTGTCTTTGATAAATTAAACCCTTATCGGGTGTATCATTGGCGAATATGGTCTCCCTCCCATGCACCCCTGTGTCCACAACATCAATCATTGTGTGGATGATTTCTTTTCCTTGTGTTGATGAGTTCTTGAGTTGCTGTTTCGTTTGCTTTTTAGTTTGATGTAGTCGCATTTGTGTATTTTTTCCTTTATTTCCCCTGCAGTAGGAGACGTATCGGATGTCTGAGCTTTTGCTGCCTATGTTTTCTTCTAAATTTTTTAATGACTTTGTAATTCACACTTAAGTCTTTTATTCATTTTGGGCTTATTTCTTATGTAGAGTGTGAATCGGTAGTCTGGTTTTGTATGTTTTGCATGTACCTGTCCGGTTTTCCCAACCCTACTGACTGAAGAGGCTTTAGTCGTTACTCCACCGGAGGCTCTTGCCTCTCTTGTCAAGTGTATTATTTGACCACACAGGTGCGGGTTGAGGAGGCTCTCTGTTCTGTCCCACTGATGTTTGTGCATATTCTTAAGCCAGTTCCGGGCTCTTTTGGTTACAATGGCCTTGCGGCGTACTTTCATGTCAGGAATTTCGATACCTCCAAGCTTGTTCTTCATGCTCAATATTGCTGAGGCTATTCGGGGGTCCTTTTTTTCTTTTCCAGTTCCATACAAATTTTTGGAATATCTGTTCTAGATCTATGAAATGTGCCATTGCCATTTTTAATAGGACTTCCATTGAACCTGTAGATGAGTTGGGTATCACGGATATTTTGTTTCTTTAAATGCCAATGACTCCCCTTTACCTGGCACACATAATAAGGAGTTGACAATGCATGTTTCAGTCTTTATCCGAGTATCCTGACTACGTTTGGAATATCAGTTAACCTCTTCTCTTGATCGCGTTATCAAGGGTGTGGTGTGTTATCAGTGACATAAATTTCTGAAACTAGAGTTGAAGTCGGTAACCTGCAGGACCTGTCCTTTTCCTGGCATTTGCCTTCTAATTTCTTTGTTTATAAATGTACCAATTGCTTAGAATTGTGTGAATATTATCTTCACTGTCCTAGACAATGTTAATTCTTTTAGTGCATGAACCCAGTCTGTGCCCCCGTTTATTTGTACCTTCCACAAGTTCTTTGTTTAATGTTCTATTGCTTTCTGAGTATAGGTCTTTTACCTCCTTGTTTAAATTTATCCCTAGGTACCTTGTTATTATTTTTTTTTTGCAATAGTAGATGGGATTGTTTTCTTAGCTCTCTTCCTGACAGTTTTACTGTTGGTATGTCGAAATGCTTCCGATTTCTGAACATTACTTTTGTATCCAGCTACTTTGCAGAAATGCTTTTTTCTTACCTCCAGTTGCTTTTTGGCGGAGTCTTTCTTTAGGGTTTCCTATGCACAACATCACGCCTTCTGTGAATAATGACCGTTTGCTCTCTCCTCTCTAATTTGGATGCCTTCTATTTGTCCTTCTTGTTTGATCCCTGTGGCTAGTACTTCCCGTACTATGTTGAAAAGGAGTTGAGAAAGCAGACGTTCCTCTTTGTTCCCGATCGTGAGGGAAACGGTTTTAGTGTTTGCCCACTGCAAAAACTAATGATGTTGCCCGCGGGTTTGTCGTACATGGCCTTTATCACTTTGGAGTGTGTTCCCTCTACTCCCGCGTTGTTGCTCAGAGTCTTTATGGTGAATGGGTGCTGGATTTTATCGAGTACTTTCTCTGCATCTACTGATAGGATCAGGTGCTTTGCGTCTTTCATTTTGTTTCTGTGGCACGTTCCATTTATTGATCTGTGGACATTGTACCAACCTTGCATCCCCCGAATAAATCCCACCAGATCATGGTATACGGTCCTTTTAATGTCTTGCGGGATTCGGTAGGTTAGTATTTTGCTGCGGATTTTAGGACCTGTGTTCATCAGGGATCTCGGTCTACAATTTTCTTCCTTCGTAGTGTCCGTATTGGGTTTTGGAATCCGGATCATGCGGGCCTCCTACCATGAGCTTGGGAGTTTCCCTTCTTTTTTGAATTTTCTGTAGTAGTTGGAGCGGGACAGGCATTAGTTCCCTTTGGAATGTTGGGTAAAATTCCCCTGTGAAGTCACCCGGGCCAGGGCTTTTATTTGTTGGGAGATTTTTGATTACTGCTGCTTCAATGTCACTGGTTGCAAGCCGTCTGTTGAGATTCTCTGATTCTCCCTGGTTCGGTTTTGGAAGATTTTGTTTCTCTAGGAATTTATCTATTTTGGCCCGGTGGTCCAATTTGTTGACATCTGGTTGCTTGTAGTGTTTTTCTTAAAGTCCTCCGTATTTCTTTGGTGTCAGCCGTCACTTCTCCCCCTCCGTCTCTGAGTTTATTTCTCTGGTTCCTCTGTCTTTTTTTATTGATGAGTCTGGTTAACAGTTTGTCAGTTCTGTCCATCTTTTCAAAGAACCAGCTCTGGTATCATGGATCTTCTGTACTGTTTCCTTTAGACACTATTTTGTTCATTTCTTCTCTGGTCTTTATCACTTCCTTCCTTCTACACGCTTTGGACTTCGTTTGTTGTTTTTCCTAGTTCCTTTACGCGTCACGTTAGATAGTTTCCTTGAGAATTTTCTTGTATCCTGGGGTAGGCCTGTCAAGCCACGAATTTCCCTCCTCAGATGGCTTTCTTTCGCTTTATTTCATAGATTCTGGCTTGTGGCGGTCTCGTTTTCATTGGTTTCCGGGTCATTTTGACCTCTTCCCTCATCTTCTCGTCAACCCCTTCATTGTTTAGTAACACGTTATTTAGCATCTATGACTTTGTGTGTGTGTGTTTAGGCTGTTTCCTGTGGTTGATTTCTAGTTTCACACCATTATTGTCAGAGAAGGTGCTTCGTCTGATTTCTATGCTCTTGAATTAAGTGAGACTGGTTTTGTGTCCCAACATGTGGTCTATCCTAAGGAGGTTTCCATACATGCTTGAAAAGAATGCATATTCTGCTGGGGGGGGGTGGGTAAAATGCTCTGAAGACATCCGTTAAATCCATCTGATCGCATGTCACTTCAGGCCACTGTTTCCCTGTTGATTTTGTTTGGAAGAGCCACCCATGGATGACAATGGGGTGTTAAAATCGCCTATTATGATCGTATCACAGTCAGTCTCTCCCTTTATGTGCACCAAGATGTGCTGTGCATAGTGAGGTGCTCCTATGTCGGGCACATAGACGTTTACCAGAGGTACAGCCCCTCGTCGGATCGCTCCTTTTGTCATTCATTATGCAGAGTCCATCTGTGTCTCTTACCATAGCCTGTCATTGAAAGTCTATTGTGTCAGATGTAGGTGTTGCTACCCTAGCTTTTGTCCCTTTCCCCTGGCGTGAAGTATCTCTTTCCACCCCTTCATGTTTAATCTGTGTGTATCTTTCCATCTGAGGTGGGTCTCCTGCAGACAGCCCATATGTGGGTTCTGCTTTCTCACCCATTTAGCCATCCTGCGTCTTTTGATTAGAGCACTGGAGCCATTTATATTCAAAGTGCTTTTCTTGAAAAGATCTCATTTGTTTACTTTTAGAGAGAGAGGGAGGGAGGGAGGGAGGGAGGGAGAAAGAGGGAGACGTTGGTGAGCGAGAGAAACATTGATGGGTCGCCTCTCACACGCCCACAACCGGGTGGGGGGGGGGGACCAGGCCTGCCATCCAGACACGCTCCCTGACTGGGGATCAGCCTTTGGGTTTGCAGGCCATAGTTCAATCCACCGAACCACACCAGCCATGGCTCTTCTTCGTTTTTAAATAATAACCGTGCTGGGTAAATTCGTTTATTTGTAGGTCCTTGCTTGTCATTAGTTTGAATATTCCATGCCAGTCCATTCTGGCCTGAAATGTTCCTGTTGAGAAATCAGCAAACAGGGTTTACGGGAGCTCCCCTGCAGGGAAATGACTGCTTCCTCTGCCTCGCTGCTGTTAAGATTCTCTCTCTGTGGTTATACTTGCCATTTTAATTACGATGTGACCTGGCGTGTGTCTCGTTGGCTTGATCTTGTTTGGGACTGTCTGTGCTTCCTGGAGGTGTGTGTGTGTGTGTGTGTGTGTGTGTCTGTGTGTGTGTTTTCCCTCACCAAGTGAGGGCAGTTTTCAGTTGTTCTTGTTTCGGTAGGTTCTGGATCTTTTGCTCTCTCTCTTCTCCTATCACGCAGATGTTGTTATGCTTCGTGTTGTCCCCCAGATTCCCTTTACGACCCAGACTCCTATTGATTTTTTTCTTTCTGCTGCTACGAAGAGTGTATTTTTTTCTACCATGTCTGCCAGTCACCAATCCCATCCTCCGCTTCATCCAAACTACTTTTTATTCCTCCCAGTGTATGCTCGGGGGCAGATATGCTATTCTTCACTTCCCACTGGTTCTTTGTCACAGTTTCTGTGTCTTTTTTTCATGCGACTGTAGCTCTCACTAAGTTCCCTGAGCATCCTTGCAACAATGACTTTGAACTCTGTCTCTAATACTTTGCCTGCCTCCATTGCCTGTAGCCCTTTTTCTGGAGATTCCGCCTGTTCTATTATCTGGGGCCTGTTTCTTTGTCTCCCCATTATCGCTGCCCCTTTGCGTTTGTTTCTGCGCAACAGATAGATGTGCTACGACCGCCAGTGCTTGTGGGGTGGCCTTACGTAGGTGTCCTGCGGGAGCCAGTGGAGCCGTCTCCTTGGTCTCCTCGGTGGGTGCTCTAAGAATGTCCCCTGTGTGGGTCCTGTGGGCCCTTCTGTCGTCACAGTCTCGATCGCTATTGGGCCGTTCTTGCCTGGGGTGGAGCATCAGGCTGGCTGAGTGTGAGGCTCCGCCCCCAGCACGGCCGCCAGCCTCTGAGCAGCTGCCGCCTCCGCGCAGCTTCCTTTGTAAATCCTTGGCTGTAAGGCACCCCCTCCGCTAGTCTTTACTTGGTTATCCATGGTGATTGTTCGCTAAGTCCGTTGCAGGTCCGGTTTGGTCCTGGGAGTAAGGGGAGTGTGAGATCCACCTACTCGGATGCCATCATGCGAGTGTTCTAATGCATCCATTCTTTAAGTTATTTTGTGGAGACAGCTTGCTGTGTCTGCGTCTCTTTCCTTTTTTGTGGCGCTGAGAAGCCCCTCCCCGCAGACCCCAAGTGGACTTACGTTTATATCCTAACTAAACTAACACTGGTCAGTGTCCATTTGCAAACCAGTCACTGGAGTGGTAATGAGATGACTGTGACCTGGTTTATCAAACACGTTGCTCTTTATATCAGAAACACTGCACTATGACATCACAGTTTTCCTTTCTTTCTTAAAAGATTTTATCTATTTATGTTTAGAGGGGAAGGGAAGGAGAGAGGCAGAGAAACACCAATGCGTGGCTGCCTCTCGTGTGTCCCCTGCCGGGGACTGGCCTGCAACCCAGGCATGTGCCCTCACTGGGAATCCAACCGCCATCTTCTGTGTCGCAGGCCCGCGCTCAATCCACTGAGCTACGCCAGCCAGGGCCAATTTTTCTTTATTTTCAACGACTATACACATATTTAAAAACGAATCCTTTGATTAAAGGTTGAAAACAGAGAGATTATGGGTTCCTATTTGTGGAACATTCCTCCCTGTCAGTGAGGTGCAATGAAAATCCTTAAGCGATATAATTTTGTGAGCGATGAACTTAAGCGATATAATTTTGTGAGCGATGACGAGTACATTTCACGTGCGAAAAATATTTGTAGCTTGAGAAAGAATGACATTTTAAAGGGAACCAGTTCGTTTCAAAAACACACTTTGGCTGTTTATGAAGCACAAAACTGTCGTGGAAAGTTTAACCTTTACACACATCAAACTTTTCACAATGGTTATCAATCCCTGGTAGGACTGCCATTTAAATGTTGTCGAAACCTATTCTGGATCATCGGAATGCTTTAGAGAGGGCAGGGATTGTCAGGCGCGACACTATAGGCATTTTGGGCCAGAGAAATCTGTGCTGTCCCAGGCTCTCCTGTGCGTTGAAGGGACCGAGAGCCGCCCTGACTCCTGCACATCAGATGCCAGTTGCACCTCGAACTGTCCAGTTCTGGACGTCTCTGGACGTCTCCGGACGTGCACAATCCCAACAAACCCCACCCCGGAGGCTAAACGGCCCTGGTGCAGAAAAACTGAATGACAGTGAATGAAATTTTAATACATGTAGAAAGCTAGACAGATGCAAAAATAAAGAGATACATAGTAAATACAGACCAGTGGTCTACACCATCTGCTTTCCTGAATTGTAGCATAGATGTTTTCTTTTCCCATTGATTCTTTCCCCCAAACACATCCTGTAAAACTTGCAGAAGTGTGTTCCATGCACACCAAGATCCTAACGGAGGTTATTTCGGGTTATTTAAAACAAATGACACTATGATAATCACCTTTGAGCACATCACATTGTGAGTATATGTATTTCTTCCTAATTCATGCCTGGAAGAGAAACTTGCAGCTTCAAAGGACATGCTCCTGACTTTTCATAGGCGTCATGGAGGTTTCGTCTGGAAACAATCCTGGGAATCTACAACCCAATCTAGTAGTATATAAGATAGCCTGGGTTTATTTTTTAACCCTATTGAACATTAAAATTGTTCTAAAACCGCCCTGGCTGGTGTAGCTCAGTGGATTGAGCGCGGGCCTGTGAACCAGAGGGTCGCGGTTCGATTCCCAGTCAGGGCACATGCCTGGGTTGCAGGCCAGTTCCCAGCGGGGGACCCACGGGAGGCAAACATACATTGATACTTCTCTCCCTCTCTCCTTCCCTTCCCCTCTAAAGATATATAGATAAAAAATCTTTTAAAAAGTTTTTAAAAATTGTTCTAAAATGCAAACAAGTGTATTTGTGGAGTACAAGAATAATGTGTGCTTGCTGAAAACACTCAGAATATAAAGTGTGAGAGAAGTGGCCCTTCCAGCTTTTTTTCCAGGAGCATACACACACACACACACGCACACACACACACACACACAATCTCTTAAACCAGAGCACCGGGAGGAAAATAGAGGGCCCTGCAGGCATGGCAATGGATTAGACAGGGATTTTCTTAGCATCAAGTTTGCAATCTTAGAAGAGACCAAGTCAGTAAGTGGGAGAGCTATATGTATATATTATACATTCTTAAGGGACCATTTAGTTATTCCTGAGTCAAAGATCACGGATCATGATTAAGGCCCAGAGATGCCAGAAAGGAGGAAAGACGCGCTAAACTGGATCCATGAAACTGCTGAAGGTTGACCTGTGGAACTAAGAGCATAGCTGTACGTTGGGGTTTGTCCCTCTAAATGACCAGGACAACTGCTCAGGGTGTAGCGACCAACACAGTCAGGACAAGCCCCTGATTCTCACTGTGCCCCAACCTGCGAGGCTACGCTGTTCCAGCAAGTGGCACCACCCTTCACCCAGATACGATGGCCCAAAGCTAGGAGTCTTCCCCGATTGCTCTCTTTCCCTCAGGTCATCACAGCCATTCCAGTTTTCCCAGCCGAGGCCCCGGGCATTGTGGAGCAGCGACAAGCCATTCCCGCCCTCCCCTGTGAGAACCCACCAAAGCCATGAGCACAATAAGATGGATGCCATTCCACCATAACTTCCCTAGGGAATGGTGGGTGATCAGAACACATTCTATTCTTCAATTCTTCCTTTCAGTCCATCCTGTACTTCAGCAGCATGTCGATGTTTGCATTCTGTTCTTACTCAATGCCTAGTCCATCTCTTATAACCTTGTGCTCTTCGTTTCATTCCCAGCTTTATCCCATTATTTGGTTTTATTTTTAATTTACCCTGCACATTTCACAGTCCACGTATTTCAGGCCACTGCATATTCATTTCATCCTATAGCCGTCCCTATTGTAATTTCTATACCCTTCTGTTTTCTGCAATGTTTAATTCCGCACTACACTCCATTTTTCATTCCTTCCCTCATGTAACATTAGGGTTTTCGTTCACCGCCGGTGCCACCGCATACCTCCAGCTCGCACTCCATTCCACTTACACATCACACTCCATTCGAGTATCATCCCACTCATTTTTTCTGTCCCATGTCCTGGTCAAGTCCACGTTCCACTCCTTGCTTCATTGTTCCACTGCAGCCACTCTCCATCTCATCCCTTTCTGCATCCCATTTCAAACCCACTATCCACCACATAGTATTTTACACTCCACATACCATTCATTCTACGATCGACTTGGGTTCCAGTACTGCTGGGCATGCACTCCAGCCAAGTAGCCCATTGCATTCTGCCAAAAAAAAGGCTGCAACAGCAACTTTCTGAAGAACCACTTACCAATGTTTTTGTCAAAGCTTACAGATACAACAAGAATTTCCTTTTCAGGGACTTGATCCACAACAAGGGCCCATTTGAGGACATGAACAATTTTTAAGAAAGAGGATGTGTTTCACATTGCTGTATTATACAGAGTGAGAGGCTGGAAACAATATACAGGTTGGTCCACAGAGCAAGGTTTGAAAATGGAAGCTTCTTCCACAAGACGAGTATGTTGTAGTTACTCAGCGATCTTCTGGGAGTATTCATTTAATGGCATGGGAAGTGTGTTTTCTGGACCCCCGATGCCGGTTACAAAACAATATGTATACATAGATGATTCTATTTGTATGAAACAAAAGACCTGTTAATGATTAGGAATGGCCATTCCACCAAACCAATAATTAAACGTTTCCAGTAATTGTCAGTGGCTATGTGAGAATGAAGGTACTAGGTTTCCTACACTTGTTGGAATGTTTGCGGTACTGAACACACAGCCCTTTTGTGCTTATGTTTAAAAATCAGCGCCCAAATATTGCCGGTCAAGCCTGTGCATCACAGCATACTCTTCCTAACAGAAACAAGAGAGCGGGCCAAATGAGTGGATGTGTATTCATCAGATTACTATGCAGCCCGAACAAAGGGCGATGCGTATTTAAAGACAGTATCACCTGGAATCCCTTGCAGTTTAGGACCTAAGGCAGGGCGAGGATGCGACCGGAACGCTCAGCCACGCACACCCAACTCGGCGCACCCTGCCAGTGCCTGGTTGCAGTGCTGAACATCTGGAGGCAAGACAGTGTGGACCCCACCCCTTTTCTTGGCCCCGGGCTGCTCTCCAAACAGACCCTCGGGTCGGGTCCTCCGGGTATCAAGGTGGGTTCTGGGACCGACCCCTCTGGGTCGCGTGGGCACCCAGTATCCTGACCAGACTCCAGGAGGGATACTTCGCTCAGGGATGGCCTCCTCTTGCCCAACGCGGCATTTCTTTCAAGCTACCGCTCGAGGTCGAGCCACCACACTGGCGAGGATAAGCTAAGCTGATTCGGGGAGACGGCCGAATCGTCTGTACTGACAGGCGCTTCATCCACGCCACCTCGCTCTAAACACACCCACCGGGGGCGGAGGGAATAAAGGCATGCACCGCAGGGATTCTTCCAGCGGACTCCAGGGGGCGTGGAGCGCCTAGTACGGTTCTGAGCTCACTGGGACGGGGTGGTGGACTTAGGAGGACGCCGCGGTCACGCGACTCCAGCTGACCAATCCCCAGCAGAGACTAACCACTGGCCGCCCAGCCCCCTCACTCATCCACGCTGGGCTCTAAGGCAGGCAGCGACCACGTCCTCACTCTCCGGTTTCCGAGAGACGACTTGGAGCCATGGTCACCCAGTCTCGCCTGGAGAAGAAGCAGAAGCAACAGCAGGGTGAGGTGCCTTCAGGGTCACAAGACCAAGTCGCCCCTACCTCTGGCAGTGCCCAGGGGACCGGCCACGCCGATGCGGGCCCCTGGGCGCCCAGGGTCTCGAGTGTGCGGCCTCTATGGGGTGGGGGCGCTCTGCGCAGTGGCGCGGCAGGTATGTGCTCCTGGGTCATGGCGGACTCAGGTGCCACTTCCACCGCTGGGGAGGTCCCGGGGGGGCCCCCCCATGCCCTGCATGCGGGAAAGCGGGTGTCCTGAGCTCCAGGGCGGTCTGGGTCCCCACACAGAGGTGAGCTGTGTGGCGCCCGAGACCGCCCAAGGGCGCCAGACCGCACACGTGGGCAGCGCGGCCTCCGCAGGGCAAGCCACCAGGGGTGCTGCCCAGGCCAGCGGGCGACCGACCCACACCACGGGCCCCGCGAATGGCCGTGGGTGGGAGCGGCACCGCCGAAAGAAGGCGGCCCGGGCTCACGAACTTCCACGGCACTCTCTGTTTCCAGAGGCACCTGCGCCAAGGGGCTCCGTGCCTTGGCCGCCATCCTCTCCAAGGGCCCCGCCCAGCCGCCGCCGCCGTGCACCTGGGGCTTTTACGGGGAGTCTGGATTCCGGGCCAGGCCCAGACCCCCAAAGCCGCACCACGCAGCCCTCGGGCCCTGTCCTGCGAAACCGCGCCACCTTGCGCGGCCCTGCAGCCTGCTGCTTCTGTGCATCCCGCCAAGGCCCTGCAGTCCGCCGCTGCGCGTCTGTGCCAGGCCCTGCCTCCCGCCCAAAGAGTGGGTCTGCATCTGCAGCTGCAGCTGCGCGAGGCCCCGCACCCAGCTGTCGCCCTGCACGCGCGCCACCACGTTGTGCTGTCCCGAACCGCGTGTCCAGGTCGGGCACCGCTCTTCACAGCCCTGGGTCCGCACCAGGTTCTGCTCGGCGCCGCCACGCATCGGGTCCAGGTCGTTCTCGCCGCGGCCGGGCATCGGGTCCAGGTCCTGCTCGCCGCGGCCGGGCATCAGGTCCAGGTCCTGCTCGCCGCGGCCGGGCATCAGATCCAGGTCCTGCTCTCCAGCGCTGCGCATCCGCTCCAGGTTCCACTCGCCACCACCGCAGTGCATCCAGGCCAGGTCCTGCTCGCCGCCCACGTGCATCCAGGGCAGGTCCTGTTCGCCTCCGCCGCAGCAGCCGCTCTTCCAGGCCAGGCCCTGGCCTTCACTGCTCTGCTTCAGCGCCCAGTCGGGCTTCCCGTAGCCGCGCATCTGGAGTAGGCCCTGCCCTCAGAAGCAGGGCATCCGGGGCAAGACCTGCCTTGGACGGCGGCTCCAGCAAAAAAAGCCCTGCCTTCCCTAGCAGCGGCACGACTCCAGCCTTTGTCCTCCGGCCTCCTTCCTCCCGGCTGGCCTTTAGAAGGCTTGTCTTCAGGAGCAGATCGGGCTCTCCTCATCCTGAGCCCCCAAGCCTTCCTGCCCAGCCGCGCTGGCATGCAGTCCGCATGCGTGCCTCCTCACCCTCACCTCCTGGTCGCCTCTATCCTTTCCCTGGCTGGTTTGTGGGGAATTACTCCTCCTCCTCCTCCTCCTCCTGCCCCTCCCCCCCACCCGCCCGCCCCTCTGCCAATGGGGTGACTGACCAGGGCCCCTCATCTCCCCACACTGACCTTTCTGGCCACAGCTCCTCCTCCTCTTCCCCTACTTTTCTTGGCCTGGCCTCCATCACCACTCCTAGCCCTGCTAGCCTTAGAAGAGCCTTCTTCCTGGAGGTTGATGCTCTGAGCCCTGCCCCTCCAGGAGAGCAGGCTGAAACAGAGAGCAACCCTGCCCCCCCTACTGGTCCTGAGCTTTGACCCTCCATTTGCATCCTCTTCAGACCTCAGAGGAATCAGCCTCCCCCCACTGCGCTGAATGGGCTGCCTGCTCTGAGGTCACCTGTGAGGTTTGGCACAGCTCTCTTTTAGCCTGCGACCAAGCTCAAGAGTTTTGAAGCCTCCTCCTCCCCCAGACTCCACCACCCAGCACTCACCTGCTGTTGGCCCTTGACTCCAGGCCCTCTTCTCCCTCAAAAAGGCCCTGCTTTGACCCTGAGATGAAATTCCCCCTTTCCAGGTTGCCTCTTACACGATGAATTTTTGACGGATGAAATAAAAATGCTGCCTTTATTCTCTTCATGCGTTATGGGTTTTGACTGAGGGGAAAGGGCTTGTGGTTTGTCCCTATCCACTTAATTTGGGGATGTGGGGGATGAGTTGTAATCCCAATTTGTTGTGAATGCTGTATATTTACTTAGTTTGGTGGTTTGCTTTCTGGGTGGGAGTTTGGTCAGGTATAAACACTGTGCCGCCACCACTGCCCCCACCTCCCCAGAATCTCCATCCCCTAGTGTCTTTACTCCTGGACATTGTGCTACCCCCACCCGGGCGTTTCCCCAGTGTCTGGTGCTAGGGAGTGTCTATAGTGAGCCCCTCAGTAGCTCCTCAAAAGAACACAAAAAAGGTTCATCATCTGCTGTAACACACTAAAATGGGGGAAAAAATGAAACTCTGGAAAGAGACCAAGTACATATTGGGCATGCCATTACAAATGTTTGCAAGAAAGGAACTATTCTGGGAGTATTTACTTTTAAAAGCTTACTTATCTTCCAATAATTCCAAAATGGTCCATACACTAGACAAGCATATAGACCTTTCTTATTGCAACAAGTTTCCCAATCTCAGGTCAGAGGACCCACAGTTTTTCCCATTTCACAGAGGTTGAAATTGAGGCTCACAGCAACTTTGTGCCTTGAGATCTCCTCACTAGTATGGCTTTGTCCTGGATCCAGAATTCTGGTGATTCTATTGACTCCCTGTTTGTTCCCGGACCATTCGACGCATCCTAGGTCTCCTCATTTTTCCATTAGGCAGGATAAGAGTGCACGTTTCCTAGATTGTGGGAAGGATCAAAATGGATGGGACGAGGTAAGATGAACAAATTATGTTACTTCTGTAGTATACTTGAAGGATTAAAATAAGATAACCAGTGATACGACTGGCTCCTTGGAAGGGAAATGGAGGAAGATGCTGCCCTACGTATCACTTACTTTCATTTAGGGTGGACCTCACAATCTACATAGTCTCTCCAAATACTGTGTATAGCAGAACTTTCCTTTTAAAAAATGGAAGGTAGCCGAACACCAGAGAGTGAAACTGGGAGCTGGGAATAAACACCGGAGATACTGACAGGAGAGTGAGCTGTGAGTAATGCGCAGTGCGTGTGCATTGGAGCCAGACAGACCTGGGCTTGAAAACTGGCCCCGTCTCTGTCTCCCTGTCCCACCTTGAGCAGGCTACGGAACCTCTCTGGCCCTCAGTCTCCTCTGCTGTAAAAGGGGCAGCACGGCGTCTACTCGATGATCACGTCCTCTGAGAGGAGCCTTCCCTGACCCTGACCTGGGATCCGGCCAGCTGTGGTGAAATCAATGGTCTTGGTCTCTGTTCCCAAAGTCCCCTGCTGGAGAGAGGGATAGGTGTCAGTCAGGATGACGTCCACAGGATCGAGAATGTCCACTCAACTAGCAGGGTAGTTGTCAAATACACATGGGCTCCTTCAAACCCGCAGGGAGGCGGATGGGAGTGTAGGCCAGGACACTGTTCTGCTGCTCGGAATAACACCAGGGCCCACGTGAGCGTTCCTAGCCTGTGTCCAAGAGGCACCCATTGCCAACCCGGCTCTCTCCAGGAAACCCAGGGACAGCCACAGGACAAGGCCAAGAGGCAGGCATGCCCCTCCACTGAAGTCTCCTATGGTCCAGAGATTGTGGTTGATGTCAAGAACTTGGAATCGCTTGGGCTCCTTAGTGTTTACTCTCTTCTTGCTCTTCACTGTTTAAAAGGTTTTACTTATTTATTGTTAGAGAGAGGGGAGAGTAAGGGGAAAGAAGGACAGAAACATCACTGTGTGGTTTCCCTTCGCATGCCTCCTACTGGGGACCTGGCTTGCAACCCAGGCCCGTGTCCCGACTGGGAATCGAACTGGCGACCCTTTGGTTCTCGGGCCGGCACTCAACCCAGTCACCCACACCAGCCAGGGCTATTGATTCATTTTTAAACAGGTGAATGCATGGGCATAGCAGCAGACACAGTGACTGCTCGAGAATTTCCAAAACCACTCATTAGTTGTTTCTCCACTCCTTGTTATTTAAACGGTAAATACGGTTCTCTGAATTTCTTACTATTGTCCAGGATTAGCTATATTGTGACTTCTATACATTTTGGAAAAGTCTGCGTTTTATACAAAGCCAGCAGAGGTTGTAGTTCCAGGCCTGGCACAGAGTGGGTGCTCTCGCTTTATATATATATATATATACATAGGTATTTATTGACTATTGACGTGCCCGATGCTGCCCGGACCTGTCGGGGTTCTGATAGAATTGTTGAGGTTCCTTATCTTCAAAATACTTACAGGGAACAACAAACCAATACAGATTATGAGGGGATGTCGAGGCCAGGGTAGAAGTCTCTTACTCGTGTGCATCACACTCTGTCTAACTTTAAGACCTTATATAGGTTATCGCCTCTCTCTGAAAAATTCGACTCCCAGTTTCTGCCTGACCGACTCCTATTGACTTGTTAAATCACAACAGTCAAGCTTGCCCATTCCACTGAGGATAGGATGTCAATTTGCTTCTCCTGCAGGACGCCACCCAGACCTTGCTGGGATGTCTGTGAGGGGGAGCACAGGCGGGGAACCTGCAGAGACTTCAAGGCCCTGGCCCTACAGGAAAGTCTTGGCGAGTCGCTCGGCCGGGTAAGACCTGCTTCTTCCCAGCACCTATAATTGGTGAGATGTGAGCCTATCCAACTCTACCTAGAACAGGAAAGACACGCAAGCCCTTCTGGGAATTTGGGGGCTTGTGGGGATTTTCTTTCCCTACGTGGCATAGTGGTTACATCCTGGTTGGGAAAAGGGCGTGTATGAGTCTTGAAATCAGAGCCCAAGCCACATCGGAGAAGGCAAAGACACTAGTGAAGGAGATTGAAGTTCTGGACGTCTCCTGGGCAGGGCTACCCTTTAAGTCAGATGTTTCTGTGACTCCAGAGGTCAGGGGTGGGCACGGTGGCAGAGAGAATAGGAGGAGGCCATACCCCTAGGACCATGGTCTCAGCTCTAAAGGGGACAGAGACTCGACACCCCCCCAACAGAGCACCAGCTTCGAGCAGTGTCCACAGCACTCGCTCAGGGAGAGCCTTCCGGGAAGGAACAGCACACTGTGGTAAAAAAAACAAAACAAAACAAACAACAACAAAAAAAACCTTCCCCTGCTCACAAACTGTGGCCAGAGAAAATGTTCCATGGACTCACCCCTATACTTTTCAAAAGATATTTTATTTGTTTATGTTTAGACAGGGAGGGGAGGGAGAAAGAGGCAGAATGAAACATCAGCGTGTGCTTGCCCTCCTGCACGCCCCACACTGGGGAACCTGGCCCGAAAGCCAGGCACGGGGCCCTGACTCAGAGCAGAACCCCTGACCCTCTGGTTCACAGGCCAGCACTCAACCCACTGAGCCACACCGGCCGGGGCACACCCCTACACTTGGACCAAGTGGCATGCCTATTGGCAGCAGAGGAGCACCCTGTCCACCAGCCCACTGAGTCTAAAACTGCAGGTGCTACTGGCCCTTTGAGGCCCCAAAGCCTCCAAACGGCCCTGCCCCTATCCTTGAGGCAGCCCCTGCAGCCTGTGGAGAGGAAGTGAAACCTCCCTCCCCCAACCCCCCCTGCAAGGTGGTATGCAGATTGCTCTCCTCAGGGCAACCTGTCCAAAAGGAATGCAGGCTCCAATCTGCCCAACACTGACCCCCTCTGGAAGGAAACAGTAATGACCGCAGAGCTTTTGCCTGAGCCCCCAGGAGCCCTAGCTAGCCATGAACCTTTGGCAGTGAGAATTGGCCTGTCCTAAAGGAATGAACCCTAGGGCTTAGTCAGTGGGCAACCAAGGGGTGGATGGTCATGAATAAGCCCTCGTGGGGTCAGGATATGAGGGAAGACGTTGGGGTCCGCCTGCAAGAGCTTAAGGCCACCCTCGCTGTGTTCCATGTCCCGGCTCCTAAGGCACTGACACACCCTGGCAATCAGGAGGCTCATGCCCCAGCTCAGGTGTGAGCCCCCAAAACTGGCCCTTCGGGAGACAGCAGGTTGGGTGCACAGAAAGAGCGGCCACTGTCGTGCTTCCATGGGATGACATACTGCCAAGAATGCTGGGATGGCCCTCGAAACACCTGGCTAAGGCAGTAACATCATGTCCTCTTGGTTCTGAACAGCACCCGAGGCAACTGCCAAAGGAGCCCGGGGCCATCCACCACAGTTCCCAGCTGGGGCAGGATTGCCCCTGTGAGTCTCTTGGCCCCCTCTCTCAGTGAGGGTTCTGCACAGGCCTTGGTTTGTGTGGACACCCCCTCTGGCCTAACCCAAGCTTTCTCTCTTGTCACCGTGGAAACCAGACTGCCACCATTAGGGGAGAAGAAAAGCTGAGCACTGGGTAACCGATGTCCACGTGAAACAGGTCTGGGGTCACGTTTCAAAGGTTATGATATACAAGACTGAGCAAGAGAACACGGTATTGGTTGAGGGTTCCATCTGCCCTATACCTTGCCAGCGGCAGAATTGGTAAAAGGGAATAATGGGAAATTGAAAACCAGCAGATTAAATGACTGACGGGTAAAACCTTGGCTAGGAGGACTAAAGTACTGTCCCCGGCTTGGGTACATTCGAATGGCCAACCGGTAGAGACTGCTGCCCCACCTACCGGGCTGGGGGCCACTCCTGGGGCACCTTCTACTGTGAAGGTGTGTAAATCCTGGGAAACAGCCATTGCCCCGGTGTCACCGTGGCATACACACTAAGCTGCTAAGAATGCCAAGCCCCGTTATGCCAGGAAAATGGGTCAGGCATAGGACTCCTCGATGGGACGTCCGCCTGTGTGGGCGAGTGACTTCGCCGCCCTCAGAGGTGAGCAGCAAGGGCTCAGTCTCCACCGGCATCCCTAGTCCTGCTGCAGTCCAGCCCTACTGAGATACGCTAGGCCTGGAATGAAACATGCACAGCTGGAGGAGAGGGGAAGGTAGGGACTGCTCTGGCGGACCCTGCCCCCAGTCCATCTCCTCTCGCCTGGCAGTGCTGCCTCCTCCAGCCAACAGGTACCCTACCGACGACCCGGTGGAGTTCCTGAAGCTGCCCCCCTCCCTCCCTTCGAGGTCCGATAGGCACACTGGGTTCTCCACTGGTGTGCTCCTCTGCACTGCCTTTGTTCCTGCCGTTGTCCCGGAGGACCCTGTGGCACCCAGAGAGGCCCTTACTAAATTCAGCCGGCAAGCCTTACGTGACAGGAGCCCGCAATGATTAGAAACTGCTGGAGGTGCATTCACAGTTCAAGGGAGATGCACAAGCGGGATGAAGGAAAGCAGGTCTAAGACCGTGCTGTACACACATGTCCACAGCTCTGGCTATTGATCACTTGCAATGTGGCTAGTCAGATTTGAGATCTGTTCTAAGTGTGAGTGACATGCCAGGTGTTAGAGACTTAGCAAGAAAACATGGAGAATATCTCATTAATACTTTTTACAGTCGTTCCATGGTGACAGAATATTTTGGATAGCATGGAATTAAATAAATGTGTAAAGTTAATGTCATGCGCATGCATTTTAAAACCTGGCTACTTAGAAAATGGTAAATTCCGCGTGCGGCTAGCATCATATTTCTACTGGGCAGAGCTCCACATTACTTCAGCACGAGATGCTTTTTAGACGAGTGGAGACGTCAGTGAAGTAGCCGGATGTATGCATGCCTGGGGTAAAAGGGGACGGGCGGCAGTGGGTACTCGGTATTTTGACTCATCAGTTGAAAACAATACGGGCTTGCCCACTGTAGCAATGCAGAACATTCCTGTGAAACCTTTCGTAAGCCGAGAGGGCGTAAGTGGAGAAGTTACCACTGATTTCAAAGCAAAAATCCTCTTCAGATGGCTTTCAGTTAGCGAAAACGGGTACTAATGTAGGTCTTTCGTAAAAGCAAAGTGAGAAAATGAAAAGCAAAGTGGCAAAACACAAACCTTGGAACAGCAGGGAATATCTGTATTTTGAAATGAGGGACGAGATGGGACCTCCTAGGAAATAAATGTGTGGAAGAAAAACCAGCCAGCCCTGGCTGGTGTAGCTCAGTGAAGTGAGCCTGGGCTGTGNGCCTGAATTATTTCCAAAAGGCTAGAATTTAGAACATGGAATTCAGCTTTTTCGTTTGTCTCAAATAGCCCAGCCCCCTTTTCCGAAACTATCATCACTTCTTTCCTGATTTTGTTTCATAATATGTATTCATCTGTAACTCCCTTAGCTGCTTATCCAGACTCACATTGCATCTGCATTAGATAGTCTTTAGAAGGCTTTCCAAATGTGAAGGGAGTGATGCAGATAACTGGCCCTTTGTGTATTTGTTTGGAGGAATTGTTAAATTAGTATAATCCTGCTAATCATATGTCGGTTTGCTTTTTCCAGATAAACAGCAAGATCTTCAGGGTTGCTTTGAAAGAATCATTAATGTGAACCATCGATCAATGGAACTGTCAAGTACAGGTGACCACTTCCATGTTTCTACGGAGACAGCTCATCTGGGTTTCCTCCTACATCTTGGGACATCCTGTCTATTCTACTGACTCATTTTGCCTTGGTTATTGTACCGTGTATGTGAACAGACTTTTTAATTGAGCACCTATAGCCTTTTGTTGTGCTTTTGATGGTTCTGCCTTCTCCATTAGTCTATGATATCCTTGAGAGCAAGGACCACATTTCCTTACTCTGCATATTCTGAATCTGAGATACTACTTGAAATATGGTTGACATCACTGAAGGTTTTTTGGTTTAATTATATTTTGTCATCACTGTGGCAAAATATTCCCCTTCCACCCTGGTGCTAGTAGAGTATAAACGCTGGCTAGGCACCATGTGTGTGGCTTTTTTGTATCAGGTATTTCAGAAACTTTTCAAGGCAGTTAAAAGATGTTGAAGGACAAGAATTATTAGTCATATTTCTATGTCAAACCACACAGTGGCTAGCACAGTTTTAAGATTACCCCATACTTAGGGCAACATTTTGTAGACTCCTTTGTGTAATAACTTTAGTGTTTTTGTACTGTTGCTAATTTGCTTAAAATTTTATTCAAAAATCACTTGCTATAAAACTAACTGTAAAAGTAAATACAATGAACAGAAGCTAATATTGTGAGCTTTTATAAAAAGAAATTTTAAAATGATATACAAATAATAAATTTGATGTGTTTGCAATGTTCTAACCACTTCTTTCATGTAATCTTAACATCTCTTTGAAGAAAAGGTTGTTTTTCTCATTTTAAAGATGCAGTATACTATATTATTTGATATATTTGATGGCAGGGCCAACAAAGACCACAGTATAGGCAGTTTCCAAAGTTAATTATGCCTCTTGGTTTGCCTAGGGCTTTTTTTTTTTGCATCTCTCACTGATTCAGTTGGCCATGGTTTTTATTCCTTTTTCCAATACACACTGCTAGCTCATTCCCACCTGGTTCCTGCATGTGGGAATGCAGATGACTGAGTGACAGCTAAATTGTTGTCACTTGGAAAAGGCACTTGTGGGGGGGGGAACTTCTGTGACTGGGGAAGAGAAAATGAAGGATTTAGAAAGAGACGACTTGGGCCAGCCGCTTCCAGGAGAACAAGTTTGAGAAAATGATAAAGATGTTTAGAAGAATTTTTATGGAGTTTTATCATGGGGTTTATGATATCAGCACTCTTCCCCAGCTCCCTCCAAAGGCCTCAGAGTGGCTTTCTTTTACATTGTAATGCAATTGTATGGGAAAAAACTTGGGCTTCATTTCAGTGTTACACCCTTCCTCATGGTACCAGTGAAATGTATTGATTGTTCCCCACAATCCTTGCCGATTTTTACATAAAAACGCATCTCCCCAATTTATTGGTTTTTTCGTAGATGTAAAAATGGTACTGCAGTTATGTTTTTATTTTAAATACTTATCTTTTAGAGAAATGTACTGTAAATTTTACAGATAACATGAGATACTACTGGTATTTGATTCAAAATAATCTGAAGATGGCATAGTTGAGGGTATAGATGAAACAAGATTGGCTATAAACTGATAATTGTTGAAGCTGTGTGATGGATATTTGGGAGTTGGTTATACTATTCTCTACTTTTGTATATGTTTGAAAATTTCCATAATAAAAATTGAAAAAAATACTTCTTCAGTGTTTACTCACCCCCCCTCTATCCTTAAAAGTGGGAAAGGGTGATCAGAAAATAAATCCGCAGCCCAGTCAGACTCCCCCCCTTCAAAAACCTAGGTTTTGTTTCTGAACTAAACATATTTGCAGACTTGCTCTTCACTTAGTGTGAATTCTTTCCTTGGAGGTCTCCCTGTACCCCATACAAAAAGACTTACAGCCCTGCCCTGGCTGGTGTAGCTCAGTGGATTGGGCATGGGCCTGTGAAGCAAAGGGTCACTGGTTCGATTCCCAGTCAGGGCACATGCCTGGGTTGCAGGCCAGGTCCCCAGTAGGGGACACATGAGAGGCAACCACACATTGATGTTTCTCTCCCACTCTTTCTCCTTCCCTTCCCCTCTCTCTAAGAATAAATAAATAAAATATTTTTTAAAAAGCCCCATCAGTATAACAAAGATGACCCATGTTGAACCTCAGCTATGGATGTAAGCTTGGGTTCTGGATGAGAAAACACTCCTCATTTTACAATTTATCTTTTAAAAATACTGAATTTCTTTCTAATTATAAAATTAATTCATCTCAAAGAAAATTTGGAAAATTCCCGCAAAATAAAAAAAAATAACATGATCTCCCCACATGGAATAACCAAGTTTGAAAAATAAAATAGGTGTGTGTGTGTATTCTAGCCTTTAATCTTTGCACATAACAAGTATGTGTAACCCAAACACAAATGACACAGCTGAGCCCCTTCCACCAGAATATTTCCAAAATCCATGACCCCTTTATTAGGCACACACCACACAGGTACCTTGATATTCCTCAAAAAATTTTAGGCTAATGCTCAGGGCCATTACAGAATTTGTTCTGCTTCTGTTCTGCACAAGGGCAGCAGGGATGGCACAAGACTTGTCTCTGAAATCCAGATCAACCTCTCTACTCATCCAAGTCCTGTTGCAGGGCAGAATTGGCCTTCTCCCTCTCCCCCAATTCCCACTAAGTAGACTTTCTACTCACCAAGCATTGAGGCCCATGGGGGGTAGCATCACTTCAGAGGGGATGCCCCTTTAATAAATCACATGATTGTAATATATTGCCTAAAAGTAGACTTGCTACTACCTTGTTTTCCAGAAAGTTCACTGTCTCCCCTCAGCCTGAGGAAGCTACCATATCGCTACCTCCCTGCAGCCTCTGGCTCTTACGAGGTTCCCACTTTTCTGGACAACAGTGATTTTCAAATAGGAAACAAGCAGGCTACCACTTTGGACTTGGAGAATGGAATTTGTTTTCCCTTTTCTACCTTTTAATCCCAGAACATGCTTTTATATCTTCTCTAATTTTTTACAGCACACCAGAGATCAGGTCATAAATTTTACTGAAGAAAACCAGATTATGTGAGGTACATGTAATACAAAGAACACAACTAACAACTGCACAGGTCAGACCTTTTCTAGATTCCATTGCTAGACTAGTTTCTTAACATGGGCTGACTTCTCAGTGAAACACCATTTAATTGGTGACAATTATATGTACCTACATATGTGCATGCATGCACACACGTGCACAAGCATTGAAAGTTCCTAGAAATTGTCATAAGGGCATACATCAAATGAGTTACATTTGTTCAAGAAAATCTACTAAACCTCTGAAAATAGAATCTATGTTCATTTAAGTTACAACCAGTTTCATCTCTCCCAGCTCCATGTGACAAACTCTACTCCAGATATGGATGTGTGCAAGAGGATGGGGGCTCCCTACCCCCTCAGTATCTAGTCTAGGGCTATGCTTTAACCCCAGGAGAAGAAGGCCACCCATGTCTCTTTTCCTTCACAGTTCTACATTGCAGAAGCGCTGTTCCAGGAAAGCTTGGGCTGGAGGATTATCTCCCTATTGTAGAGTGAGTGTTCAGCCTCAGGCATGATAGGCCAAGAATTGTGGGATCCCGGTTCAATTGCAGGGTGTCCCTGTTTACTTGTAGAGTGAAGTTTCTTCATGGAGACAAGCAAGCAGTGGTGTGTTAACTGCCAGAGAAGTGACCTACTATATCCACCCACCCCTGAGTTCAGGTACAATTGTGTGGAATTTCTGCCTGATTGGGGAGGCAGACCATAAGAACTAAGCACAACAGCTTTGCGTGAAGGGATTGAACTTATTTGGAAAAGAACCTAGAAAAATTCATGCTTAAAGGCACCGTTGAAAACAATGGGCATCTTAATAGTGAGCAATTAAGAGGGGTCTGGTAGCTCCAGGATAGTAGTAGCAACAATAAAACAGCACTACAAGACAACTAGACTAACATACATCTAAAGATCACTCCACCAAACAACAAAACGTGCATTCTTCTCAAGTGCGTGGAATCTTCTCCAGAATAGGTCATATGTTGGACCATAATCATGTCTCAATAAACACATCTTCTTGTTGCTGAAAAACAATTTCAGCAGATTTAGCACCAGGGCAGCTGAATGGTTAGCTCCCATCTCCTCTAGCTTCAGGTTGCAGAAAAACTCTTCCATTTGAATCAGCAGTCCAGTGGCTGTTCCCATTTCCCCCAGGTACCACTGTTGGGAAAAACATAATTACAAACAAAATCTTCTGCCAACCCAGAAAACCTCTTCACAAAGGTAGAAGTGAAAGAAAACAGTTTTATTATTGCATAGATGTTATACCAGAATGTGATGTGCATACAGGCAATCTGCTAAAGAGATTGAAAAGACAGGAAAAAATCTCACCAGTTTATATAACTCAGGCATATACGATCCCTTACATACATGTTCTCAAGATAAATAATGATTAGTCCTCAAATAAGAGGACCCAACAGCACCATTTATTACACACAGTTCAACCTGGTAATTAAATTCACCTGGTAATTGAAATGGCCATTTGTCTTCACTAACTGCCTTTATCCAAAGTATTCATAAAACTTATATTTTTATGACAAATAGATAGTTATCATTTGAAACTAGACATCTAAGTTAAATTCCCAAGGAGATGAAGAAATAGGCATGCTATCTTCATTGATATTTGTGTTTTGAAGAGATGGCTCCCAAATCCTTGAAAAAGACATTCTTGGGTTGTAAAGCTGGCAAAAGGCCTACTTAGATTTTTAAAAGATTTGCATACATCTCAAAGGAGTAGAGGAAGAAAGATCCCCATAAAAAAGAATCCTTATGACTTTGACGAAATTTAACTTTAAATTCTAGCTCAAGAAGTCATTTCCCTACACACATGTGCACATGCACACACACACAGGGTCTGGCAGAATTAATGTCTGCTTGAGTGTGGCTGGTAGGGTAATAATATGGGTATAATGATTTACAGTTTTAATTTGAATATTCACCTAAAGTGTCATATGATGTGCTTGAGTGTGGTATTGCTATGTTACAGAATTACGTGCTTAAGATTTTTTAATAAAAATTTTGTAATGAAAGGGGGCATTATTTGTGCTAGACCCTTTATATCCTTCAGAGTTCTAACTTCCCCCCATCCCCATAATGAGCAACCCCTAAGGCATCAGGAGGCAGTAGCCTGAACCCAACTAATGATCACAAGATCACAGAGTCTGGACCTCTGGGAGGCTAAAGACAATATCTTGACCTAAGTTATATTTCAGCTCCTGAGCCCTAAAGTGGAACAAACTCCTGGCTACTTTCCCATAAAACTGGAGAGAGGGACATGGGAACAGTCCTCAGAACTGTCCTCAAGACCTGAAAAAATGATTTATTACTCTTACCTTGCCTCTGACCAATAAGCATGACCTCAACCCCTAACCAACGGTGTCTTATGATTTGTGCCCTATATAATCTGTAACCTACACGTCCTCAAGGAGTTCGGGCTTTTGAGCATTAGCTTCCTGTTGCCCTGGATGGCACCACTTATCAATAAAATAACCAATATTTCTCCACTGGAATTCTTAGTGTTTAGTGTTTGGCTTTGCTAGAGCTGGATGGATGTACTCTTTCTATTCCATAGTAAGAATTCCCAATCAAATGTTTTCCAGAGTATATGCTTTAAGAAAGGGCAGGGGTGTGACTCTTATCCTTTGTGTGCCATGGAAAACTTCATTTTTTCCCATTTTAAATGTGTCTTTACCCTTATGCCTGCTGTTGAAAATCTATACTGGGCAAGCAGTGAAAGCCGAGTAGCTGACACCAGCTCACACCAGGTTCTGCCCTGGGTAAGGAGGGCAAACCAAATCATCTTGCAGCTTCCTGGCCCTGCCTGAGGGGAATGACATTATTTGGATAAGGGCATAGAAGAATTTAAGGCCTGGGGCAATTTCTAAAACAATAGTTAACCATTAGACTGTGACACCAATAGAGAGAGATCAGCCTGAAATGTAAAAAGAGTTCAGTGAAAGAGATCATCAAAGAGGGCCCTGTCAAAATTATGTTTATCTCTTGTGGTCCACACTACCTAAAATGTCCGTTTTTGGAGAAAAAAATATAAGACATGCAAAGAAACAGGAAAGGGTGACTTATATACAGGAACAAAACAAATAATACAAGCTGCATTTGTTTAATAATATATTATTAAACAAATAATATAAGCTGCAAAGACTATAAGCTATCTATTATGAATATGTTCAAATAACTAAAGTAAACGAAATTTAATGAATTATTGGAAGATATGATGGCTATGTTTCATCCAGTAGAAAATATCAGTAAAGAGAAATTATTTTTCAGAAGGAATCAAATAAAAAGTCTGGAGTCCTAAATTACAATAACTGAAATGCAAAAGTCACTGGAGAATCCTTATAAAATGGAGATGGGGCCAAAGTCAAAAAAATGTTGGGATAACAGAAGCAGAAGTTAGAGTGATGGCTTTGAAGGAGGTAGAATGGGACAGGAGCTTAAGATGTGGGTGAACTTCTCATTTTGTTCTTGTATTGTTTTCCTGATATTGTAAAATTGTTTATCTCTATTTTCTTGCAGCTCTCTAAGCATCTGAAAAACAATTATTTGGAATT
The DNA here is from genome assembly GCF_014824575.4 of Sturnira hondurensis. Classification (NCBI taxonomy): domain Eukaryota; kingdom Metazoa; phylum Chordata; class Mammalia; order Chiroptera; family Phyllostomidae; genus Sturnira; species Sturnira hondurensis. The sequence goes on from NW_028096072.1 coordinate 168,487, forward strand.
CTTTGTGGGTAATTACTGCACCTCCGTTTTGTTGTGGCCAGTTCCGGGGGGAGTGCCGTATTCCTTTGGTGGTGTCGTGTTTCCCTGATTCTCTGTGATCCCTACAGTCTTGGATTTGAATAAGCAGTCACTCCTTCCAGACTTTATGGACTGATTTCGGTAAAGAAAGACTGTATTGGGTGGGGTATGCTAGAGCCCCCAGGTCTTGGTGACACAGGATGCCATGTGTGGGGATCTTGTGGCAGGAACAGCTCGGGGGAGCAGGGTGACTTGTCAGTTCAGGCCATTGGGGTCCACAGCATACATAACTGTTCTTTGGCAAGTCCTGTAGGGGATGGTCTGTAGAGCTTGGATGGGCTGTTGGGGTCTTAAGCAGTGCCTCCAGGTCCAGTGGCTAGGGACCAGGGAAGGCAGCAGTAGTAGTGGTCAGAGTCAGCTTTGTGTACATGCTCGGCTGTGGGGGCTAGCTGCACGTGCCTGTGGCGTACGGGAGCCAGCTGTAAACACACATGTATCAATGAGGGCAGGGCAGGCAACAAGGGACAGGGCCAACTGTGGGCACACTGTCAGCTGCAGGGAGGAGGCTTGGCTGTCTGTGTAAACTACTGTGGCTACTGAGTCTTGATTGAGAACTTGGCAGTGGAGGCCAGTGATGGGATGTGTGTCATGCCACGGTATGCAGGGGCACAGCTGTAGGGGCTAGCTGCAGGTGAGTACAGTATAGTTGGTCAGTAACAGAAAATAGGGCCTAATTGAGGTCCACAAGCAACTGCAGGGACCCTGGCTGTTTGCATGCATAGCCAGCTCCCGTGGCTGCATAGTCATAGTCATAGCCATTGCTTGGTTGTGCAGAAGCTAGTGAAGGCCAGTGACAGAAGGTAGGCAAGCCCATTGGCTTATTCAGTGGAGAAAGATACCGGGGGCATCTGCAGAGCAGGTCACTGAGAACTTCGGTTGCTCTCACTGTGTAGCTGCTATTAATAGCCCCTGCTTTTCTACCTTGTTTCTAGCCGTCTCTATAAGTCTCAGATTGGCCAGTCTCTGGATGGGGTGTAACTGAAGTGGACCTTTCATGACGGCTGGGGAACTGGTCTTTCACCTGACTCCTCCTTCTCCGGTGAGAGGAACTCTTTCTATCTGGGCAGTCCTTCTTGGCACTGAGGAATGCTGGCTGCAGGATGGGATGATGCAGGCAAAATGAAGCTATTCTTCTTTCCCTTTTATTGTGCAGTTATGTTCCAGGTTTTTATTCCACTGTGTTGCTAAAGTTTAAGTGGATTCCAGAAATCTCACAGGGCTGTTTTTTGTTGGTGAGTTACTGTCTAGTAGTCGATTTTTGTGGGGATATTGAGGCTGGGGTCACCTAAACCACCATCTTGGTGATGTCACTCTCTCCTATTCCTGTATTTTTTAAATCTTACTTCATTGATCTATGTGTATGTCTCTCATCCAGTACCATGGTGGCTTGATTACTGTGGCTGTATAAAAAGTCTTTGAAAAAGGTAGTATGATTCTTCCAGCTTTATTCCTCTTTTTCAATTTTTATTACACATTATAGTTTCTTAGCCTTTCCATATATATTTTAGGACAATTTTGATAGAAATTACCTTAAATGTATAGATCAAATTAGGTCTTCAAATGCATTAGTTTGATACATCTCTCCATTTATTTGGACCTTCTTTGATTTATTTTATGAGCACTTTCTAAATGAAAGCATGCAGATTCAGATATAATGTGTTATATTTCTCCCTATGAGCAATTATAAATGCTATTTTTGAATTTTGGCTTCCATATATTCATTCCTCCACAATGGAAAGGCCTACTATTTTAAAATCAATGACAGGATATTGAGTTTTGTCTGTTGATCTTGTATCCCATGACCTTGTTAATCTCACTAATCAGTTGTAGCAGCTTTAAAAAATATTCCTTAGGATTTTTTCCTGTAGAAAATCTTGTCATGTTCCACAATGGGAAATTTTATTTTTTTCTTACTAATTTGTATGCTTGTATTTCCTTTTATTGACTTATTGCTCTGTCTAGGACTTCCAGTACTATGTTGAATAGGAGTGGTGAATAAGGGCATCCTTTCATTGTTATTGATTTTAGAGGAAAACTATTCAGTCTTTTGTAATTATCATGTTAATTAGCTCTAGATTTTTGGTAACTGTCCTTTATGAGGTTGAGAAAATTCCAGTCTATTTATTCTTTGCTGAGATGTTTCTTATGATGAATGGGTGTTACATTTTTTCAAAAATTTATCTGCATCAATTGATCAGATCATGTGATTTTCTTCTTGACACTGTTAATATGATGGATTACATTGATTGAGTTTCTAATATTGAACCAGCCTTGCATATCTGGAACAAACCCCCATTATTTGTAGTGTATTATTATTTTTATGTATCAATGGATTCTTTTTTTAAGATTTTATTTATTGGTCTTTGGAGGGGAAGGGAAGGAGAGAAGGAGAGAAATATCAATGTATGGTTGCCTCTCATGAGTCCCCTGCTGGGAACTGGCCTACAACCCAGGCATGTGCCCTGACTGGGAATCGAACCGCGATCGTGTGGTTCGCAGGCCCACACTCAATCCACTGAGCTACACCAGCCAGGGCTCAATGGATTCTATTTGCTAATATTTTGTTGAGGAAATATGCATCTATGTTCATGTTAAAATAAGTTGAAAATGTTTACTCTGCTTTTTGCTTCTTGAATTGATTATGTAGAATTTTGTTATTTCTTTAAATATTTTTTAAAATTTCCCAGTGAAGCCACCTCTGTCTAGAAATTCCTTTTTGGAAGCTTTTAAACTACAAATTTGATATCGTTATTAGTCACAGGGCTTTCCAGATTACCTATTTCATGTTACATTTCAACTGAGTAAATTAACTTTTTAAATATGCAGCTGTTACATACTTCTCAAACTGTTAGGACATCAGAACAATCTCTTTTAAAGATTGTTGATGAGAGTTTGTTTTGCCCAACTTTTTTGGTTGTCATATTAAGAACCCATACATTTGCCTTGATATACTTGAAATTAGGAATACCATCTAAAATATATAGGTATCTCTTTTAGAACTATATCTTCTCTCATCCATGTCAAAAATTAGGGAAAGGGAAAGCCTACTTTTTATTTGGTATGCCAAATAAAAGATCATTCTTGTTAGGTAGACTGGAATATATGGTATCTCTTAAATATTATGGATATGAATTTTGTGTCACTCAACTAACTCTTTTCATCACTTTAATGCATTCTCTTTAAGAAATTTTGTTTTTTTAGAAACTTACACGGCCCCACTCTAAAAAGACAAGCAACCCAATTAAAAAATGGGCAGAGGACTTGAACAGACATTTCTCCAAGGAGGACATACAGAGGATCCAGAGACACATGAAAAGATGCTCAATATCACTAGCTATCAGAGAGATGCAAATTAAAACCACAATGAGATACCACCTTACACCAGTTAGAATGCCCATCATAAACAAAGCAACAAACAAGTGTTGGAGAGGGTGTGGAGAAGAGGGGACCTAGTTCACTGTTGGTGGGTTTGCAGAGTGGTACAACCACTATGCAAAACAGTGTGGTATTTTCTAAGAAAACTAAAAATGGATCTGCCTTTTGGCCCAGCAATTCCACTGCTAGGAATATATCCTAAGAACCCTGAAACACCAATCCAAAAAACCTATACACCCCAATGTTCATAACAGCACAATTTACAATAGCCAAAAGTTGGAAGCAGCCTAGGTGTCCATCAGTAAATAAATGGATCAATAAACGATGGTACATTTACACAGTGGAATTCTATGCAGCAGAAAGAAAGAAAGAGCTCCTACCCTTTGCAACAGCATGGATGGAAATGGAAAACATGCTGAGTGAAATAAGCCAGGTGTTGAAAGACAAATACCATATGATGTCACGGTTAACAAAAATCTAAACAACAAAACAAACAAGCAAGCAAAATAGAAGCAAAGACACTGAAATAGAGAATAGGCTGACAGTTACCAGAGGGGAGAGGGGAGAGAATTTCAGGGGAGAAAGGGGAAGGATTTACAGGAACTAGTATAAAGGACATATGGACGACAACTAAGGGGGGTGGCAATGGGAGGGAGGTGGGGAGCACTGGGGGGTGTTGGCTGGAATTGGAGTAAAAGACAGAAAACTGTACTTGAACAGCAACTAAATTTAAATAAAAAGAAATTTTGTTTTTCCCGTGTGAAGTTGAGAAAGTTTCTTCTGGAAATCTTCATATTCTCAGGAAGTTTGAGGAAAAACCTAGTCTGTGAAAAGAGTATGAGTGGAGATATCATTCTACATGTTATTCTTCGGTTGTGTAAAAATATTCTACAGGCCAGTAATAAGTATAAAGTGGACATACAATGTAATTTAAATACTTTGTTATTCTGAAATTCAAGCTTTTAAAAATAATGCAACCTCTGGTAAAACTGAATGCTGTAACTTTGGTATTTTTTTATTTTTTAAAATAAGAACTTTGCTACCTGGAAATGTAGCTAAGTAAATTGCATGTCATACTCAACCAAAATTGTGTCAATACTGTCAAAGGAATAAATAAATCAATAGTAACTTTAAAAATAACTGTGTACTTTCATAAGCTAAATTATGCAGAATGATAAAATATCTAAATTTTTATGCACAGAAAAGCATGATTTCTTTTTTCTCAGCATAGTATAGCCTTGTTTCTAAAAGATGCCTTTGAACAGAAATACAAAAACAGAAAATGGTTGATGTTTTCCATTTTTAAAAACTTTATTTTTTATTTTTAGGGAGAGGGCAAGGGAAGGAGAGAGGAAAAGAAACATTAACGTGTGAGAGGAAACACCGATTATTTGCTTCTCACACATGCCCTGACCAGGGAGGGACTGATATGCAACCCAGGCATGCACCATGAACAGGAATCACATTGGTGAGCATTTGGTTTGTGGAATGATATCCAGTCCACTAAGCCACATCTGTCAGCACTGATGTTTTTCATGAAAAAAAATTTTTGGTCTTCACATGAAGATATGTTTACTGATTTGAGAGAGAGACAGAGAAATATCAATATGAGAGAAACATCTATTGGGGGTGGAACCCACAACCTAGGTGTGTACCCTAACCAGGAATAGAACCCACAGCCTTTTGTTGTAAAAGACAATGCTCAAATGAAGTGAGCCACCAGGGCTGTTTTCCATTTTTGTAAGGTACATTTCAACTATTGGTGATATCTATTTAGTTCTTGTTTTGAGAGATAAATAGTATACTTATGCTTTCTACTTCTCTCCACTTGCCAAATTAAGACTTTGTTAGTATATTATTGTAATTTATTTTATTAAAGTATAAAACATCTACATATATTTTACTAATCATAATTTTCATAACCCTTGCAACCTATCCACATATTTAAATGAAGTCAAAGCTGATCACCAGTCCTTATACCATTCCTGAGTCATCTTAATTCATCTCTTAATTGCATTTTAATAATCCAGTAGATTTTATGGAAAGGCTTATAGGTATTCTTGCATGCTTAAAAATTGTGTATTGCTTACAGACCAATACTCTCAATGAACATAGATGAAAGCTTTTTCATAAAAATATTAACCATCCAGATTCAACCATACATTAAAAGGATTATAGATCATGACTAAATGGGATTCACCCCAGCTATGGAAGGATAGTGCAACATCCATAAATCAATCAACATGATACATAATGTCAATAAAATAAAGGATTAAAACCATATGATCATATCAGTAGATGCAGAAAAAGCACTTGACAAACTCAACATTCTTTTATGATCAAAATATCAACAAAGTGAGTATAAAAGGAACATATTTAAACAAAATAAGGGCTAATATGATAAAACCACAGCTAATATCCTCAATGGTGAAAAGCTGAAAGCTCTCACTCTAAGATCAGGAACAAGAATCCCCAGCATCATCACTTTTGTTCAACCTAGTATTGGAAGTCATAGCCACAGCAATGAGACAAGAAAAAGAAACAAAAGGCATTTGAATCAGAAAGCAAGATGATTTTTAAAAATAACATGGTGCTGCTATAGGAGGAAAACGCTAAAGACTCCACAGAAACCTTTTTTCTATTTCAAAGCTTTTAGTAATGTACATTCATTGTAACATTTGATATATATCAAATACAATGTCCATCTTCTTTGGACTTTGCTTCTTGACCAGTGTACACTGCATTTCTTTTTTTTTCACTTATAAAAATTTTTATTTAATTCTTGTTCAAGTACAGTTTTCTGTCTTATATTCCCAGCCCTGCACCCCCAGTGCTCCCCACCTCCCTCCCATTCCCACCCCCCACCTTAGTTATTGTCCATGTGTCTTTTATACTTATTCATGTGAGTCCATCCCCTTTTACCTTATGATTCTCTCCCCTCTCCCCTCTGGACCCTGTCAGCCTGTTCTATATTTGAGTGTCATTGGTCATATTTTGCTTGCTTGTTTGTTTTGTTGTTTAGATTTTTGTTAACCGTGACATCATATGGTAGTTGTCTTTCACTGCCTGGCTTATTTCAGTCAGCACAATGCTCTCCAGTTCCATCCATGATGTGGCAAAGGGTAGGAGTTCCTTCTTCCTTTGTGCAGCATAGAATTCCATTGTGTAAATGTACCATAGCTTTTTGATCCAGTCATTGACTGATGGGCATTTAGGTTGCTTCCAAATCTTGGCTATCGTAAATTGTGCTGCTATGAACATTGGGGTACATAGGTTCTTTGAGATTGGTGTTTCAGGGTTCTTAGGATATAGTCCTTAATAGTGGAAATGCTGGGTCAAAAGGCACATTCATTTTTAGTTTTCTTAGAAAATTCCACACTGTTTTCCATAGTGGTTGTACCAGTCTGCAATCCCACCAACAGTTGTTTCCCCACAACCTCTCCAGCACTTGTTGTTTGTTGCTTTGTTTATGATAGCCATTCTGACTGGTGTAAAGTGGAATCTCATTGTGGTTTTAATTTGCATCTCTCTGATAGCTAGTGATATCGAGCCTCTTTTCATGTGTCTCTGGATCCTCTGTATGTCCTCCTTGGAGAAATGTCTGTTCAAGTCCTTTGCCCATTTTTCAATTGGGTTACTTGTCTTCTTTGAGTGGAGTTGAGTGAGTTCTTTGTATATTTTGGAGATTAAACCTTTGTCTGAGGTATCATTGGCAAATATGTTTCCCCAAGCTGTTGCTTCTCTTTTTATGTCGATACTGTTTTCCTTAGCCATGCAGAAGCTTTTAATTTTGATGAGATCCTATTTGTTTATTCTTTCCTTTATATCCCTTGCTCTAGGGGACGTATCAGTAAAAATGTTGCTGCATGGAATATCTGAGATTTTCCTGCCAATGTTCTCCTCTAGGGCTTTAATGGTTTCACGGCTTATATTTAAGTCTTTTATCCACCTTGAATTAATTTTGGTGTATGGTGTAAGTTGGTGCTCGAGTTTCATTTTTTTGCATGTAGCTGTCCAGTTCTCCCAACACCATTTGTTGAAGAGAATATTTTTACTTCATTTTATGTTATTGCCCCCTTTGTCATATATTAATTGACTATAGAGAGTTGGGTTTATTTCTGGGCTCTCTGTTTTATTCCATTGGTCTATGTGCCTGTTTTTGTGCCAGTACCAGACTGTTTTGATTACAGTGGCCTTGTAATACAGTTTGATATCAGGTATTGTGATCCCGACTACTTTGTTCTTCTTTGTCAAAATTGCAGCTGCTATTCGGGGTCTTTTATGGTTCCATATAAATTTTTGAAGTGTTTGTTCTATGTCTGTGAAATATGCCATTGATACTTTAATAGGTATTGCATTGAATCTGTAAATTGCTTTGGGTAGTATGGACATTTTGATGATGTTAATTCTTCCAATTCATGAACACGGTATATGTTTCCATTTGTTTGTGTCTTCCTTGATTTCCTTCTTGAGTGTTGAGTAGTTTTCTGCATACAAGTCTGTAACCTCCTTGGTTAGGTTTATTCCCAGATATTTTATTTTTGTTTTTGCTATATCGAATGGGATTTTTTTTTGATTTCTGGATATTGACTTTGTATCCCGCTGTTTTGTTAAATTAATTTATTAGTTTGAGCAGTTTTTTGGTAGAGGCTATAGGATTTTCCATGTACACTATCATGTCATCTTCAAACAATGCCAGTTTTGTTTCCTCCTTTCTGATTTGGATGCCTTTTATTTCCTTTTCTTGTCTGATCACTGTGGCTAGAACTTCTAATACTATATTGAATAGAAGGGGTGAAAGTGGGCAACCTTGTCTTGTTCCTGATCTTAGTGGAAAAGCTTTTAGTTTTTGCCCATTGAGTATGATGTTGGCTGTAGGTCTTTCATATATGGCCTTTATTATATTGAGGAATGCTCCCTCTATTCCCACTTTGCTGAGTACCTTTATAATAAATGGGTATTGTACCTTATCAAAAGCTTTTTCCGCATCTATTGATATGATCATGTGGTTTTTGTCTTTGCTTTTGTTTATGTGATGTATTACATTTACTGATTTACGAATATTGAACCATCCTTGCATCCCTGGGATGAATCCCACTTGGTCATGGTGTATGATCTTTTTGATGTATTGTTGGATGCGATTTGCCAATATTTTATTGAGGATTTTAGCGTGTATGTTCATCAGCGATATTGGCCTATAGTTTTCTTTCTATGTTGTGTCTCTATCTGTCTTTGGAATTAGGATGATGCTGGCTTCATAAAAAGAGTTGGGGAGTTTTCCTTCCTTTTGGATTTTTTGGACTAGTCTGTGAAGAATAGGGCTTAGCTCTTCCTTAAAATCTTTGTAGAATTCTCCTGTGAAACCATCTGGTCCAGGGCTTTTGTGTGATGGGAGTTTTTTTTATTACTTCTTCAATTTCATCTGCTGTTATTGGCCTGTTCATGTTTTCTGCTTCTTTTTCATTGAGTTTTGGAAGACTATACTTTTCTAGAAATTTGTGCATTTCACCTAGGTTTTCAAATTTCTTGGCATACAATTCTGCATAGTAATTTCTTACAATCCCTTCTATTTCTGTGGCATCAGTTGTAATCTCTCCTCTTTCATTTCTGATTGTGTTTATTTGTGTCCTCTCTCTTCTTTTCTTGATGAGCCTACTTAAAGGTTTGTCTATTTTGTTAATCTTTTCAAAAAACCAACTCTTGGATTCATTGATCCTTAGAATTGTGCTTTTGGTCTCTATGTCATTTAATTCTGCTCTGATCTTGGTTATTTCCTTCCTTGTACTTGCTCTGGGCTGTCTTTGTTGTTGTTCTTCGAGTTCTTGCAGGCGTCGGGTTAGGTTGTTTGTTTGAAATGTTTCTATTTTCTTTAGGTAAGCCTGTATTGCTATGAACTTCCCTCTCAGGACTGCCTTCACTGTGTCCTGTAAGCTTTGGGTTGTTGTGAGTTCATTTTCATTTGTTTCCAGAAACTTTTTGATTTCTTCCCTAATTTCAATCTTGACCTATTCGTTGTTTAATAGCATACCATGCTTCAGTAGCATACCATACCATTCAGTCTCCATGCTTTTGGGTGTTTTGTGTTTTTTCCTATGGGGTGGTTTCCAATTTCAGTCCCTTGTGATCAGAGAAAATGCTTGGTATGATTTCTATTTTCCTGAATTTGTTGAGACTCGTTGTGTGTCCTATCATGTGGTCTATCTTTGAAAATGTTCCATGTGCATTTGAAAAGAATGTGTATTTAGCTTCTACTCCACCAAAACTTATGGAAAACTAATAAATGAATTCAGTAAAGTTGCAGGATACAGAATCAACTTATAGAAGTCTGTTGCATTTTTATACATCAATAATGAATAATCAGAAAGAGAAATTAAAACGTAATCTCATTTACAATTGCATCAAAAAGCACAAAATTCCTAGAAATAAATTCATTGAAAGAGGTTACTAGAAATCAGTAACAGAGGGAAAATGAAAACCTTGACATATTTTCTCATTAGGTAGAAACTGAACATGCTCTCGAATAACCAATTGAATAACCAATTGAAATTGAATAACCAATGGGTTAAAGCGGAAATTAAAAAGAAATTTGTAAAAATCTTAGAAAAAGAAAACACACATGGATATACAACATACCAAAACATATGGAATGCAGCGAAAGGAGAGCTAAGTGGGAAGTTTATAGTGATAAACACCTACATTAAGAAAAACAAAGGAAGTCAAACCTAAAGTTATACCTTAAGATACTAGAAAAAGAATAACTAAGCTCAAAGTTAGCATAAAGAAGGAGGTAACAAAAATCAGAGCAAAAATAAATGAAATAAAGAATAAAATAAAGAAGATAAATAAGTCATGTAGATGGAATGTATAGCATGACAACAATAGTTAATAATACTATGTTGCATATTTGAAAGTTGCTAAGAGAGTAGGTCTTTTAAAATTTCTCATCACAGGAAAAAGTTGTAGTGATATGTAGTAATGGATATTAACTGGACTTATTTTGGTGATCATTTCATAATATATGCAAATATCAAAACATTATGTTGTACACTTGAAACTAATATGATGTTATATGTCAATTGTACCTCAACAAAAAAATAAGAAAGCTATAGAAAATATCAATGAAATTAAGAGCTTTTTTGTTGAAGATAAGTAACATGGACAAACCTTGAGGGAGATTTACCATGAAAAAAAATAGAGGACTCAAATAAGTAAAATTATAAACAGAAGAGGAAACATTATGATTGATACTGTACAAACAATAAGAAAAATAAGAGACTGCTATGTACAATTACACATTAACAAATTGGATAACACAGAGGAAATGAATAACTTCCTAGAAAGGAATTTGTGAACTTATCAAGGCAGAATCCTAAGGAAATGGAAAATATGAAGTAGCCAATAATAAGTAAGGTGGTTTAATCAGCAATAAAAAGACCTCCAAAACAAGAAATACAACCAAATGGTTGCGTGGGTAAATTCTACCCATCATTCAAAGAAAAATGAATGTCAATTTGTCTTGCAGCCGATCGAGGACTGACTGGCAAGTTCACACGGGATTCGGGCAGGTGGAAGAAAATTCAAAGAGCTGTCAGGATGTCTGACACAACTTTATTCTGGGATGGAGCTATCCAGACATGCTGCAAGCCTTGAGTCGCAGCATGAGAAGTCTCAACTCCCTTATATATTAAGTGCACACAAAGCCCCCAAGGTGCCATTACCGACCTTCTAGTTATATAACAGAGCTTCATTCTATGCATGCGAGCCCTTACTCAAGGCCACATGAGAACTTCCAAGCCACAGTGGCCTAGACATCTGGGTGAGGGAGGCTGACTGACTCCATTTTCCTTAAACAATTCTCCAATTCTTTCAAAAGCTGAAGCAGAACAAGCACTCCCAATCAACTATTAGTAGACACAACATGGATGAATCTCAAAAAAATTATGCTGAGTGAAAAAGATGAGACCAGAAAGAGTGTATATGATATAATTCAATTTTTATAAAATTCCCTAGAAAATGCAAAATAGTGTATAATGACAGAAAGATGGTCAGTAATTGCCCTTGGATGGGGCCTGGTGGGCAAGAACATGAGGAAACTTTGGGAGATAGTGTATTTTTTATTAACAACTATGGTGATGATATCATAGGAATTATGTATGTCCAAATTTGTCAAATCACACATTTAAGTATGTTCACTTATTTTATATCCATTATACTTCAATTAAGCTGTAAAAAAATCCCCTAACAATTTAGAAGGATAGAAGGATGGAAGGAAGGAAAGAAGGAAGGAAGGGAGGGAGAAAGATGAGAGAAGGTAAGAGAGAAAGGGAGAAAGAAGGATATAAATAAAGAGAACAATAAAAAGAAAAAGAAAAGAGAATAGAAAAGAAAAAATCCTAAATATTTCTCATGAATGCGTGAGGTCTGGGAAACACTACCTTCATTTCAGGTATGTACTGAAAACTGTACTACTTACTATACAAAACACCATAGAAAACGACATTGAAATAATTCCCACTCAACAACTCACAGCTGAAAACCAAGTGCATCTCATACTTGATTTTGTATATATATAAAATAATGCAACATATATGCATTATGTATATCTATATATACACCTATGTGTGTGTGTGTAATGTATATGTGTTGCCTAAAGAAGGAATACCTATAGAATGATCCTCAGATTGGAAGGTAGATATTTTTATATAAATGTCACAGCAAAAAATTAAGTAACTAATTAATTCGACACCTATTCAGTGATTCCCCACCATATTTTAGGCATTGGCCTAGATTCTGGCTCTGGCAATGAGCAAGGAAGCACGGTCCTTGCCCTCAAGGATTTCACATTCTATTGGGGAAGCAGTCATATAATCTGAGAAGCTCAATAAATGTATATCTCAGCTGGATTAGATGGTCTTGGCAAGTACAGTACATTGACGTGAAAATAAGCAGCATAGGAGAGAAAAAAGTGAAATTGGATCTCACTCGTCATGGAAGAAGGAGGAACACAAGAGAGCAGGCTCTTTACGTGTTTGAAATTGTCATCCGAATTTCACAATTCCACTAATTTTGTTGGTTCATGTCTTTGATTTTGCCCAGGTAAGACCAAATAATATCAAGGCCTTTTACCTATAAAACAAAATATAACAGTTTTAATGGTAATTAGCTGGCTTCTATTCATTCAAAAAGACATCCATTCAACAAATACTTTGGAGAGGGGCTATTTAGTAACAGTAATATCTGTATTTGGGAAACCTCTAGTGCCATGTCCAATGCAGTCCCAGTGTGAGGCCAGGTCCGAGGCTGAGGGAATGACAGAAGGTCCTAACCTAAGGTATCAGGAATACACTTGTACTTGATGGTTCTGAAGAAAAGAAAAGGATAAAAGACACAAGCGCCCTCTGAGTGACACAAATTGAAGTAGAGAAATGTCCTGGGTTCATACATTTCTTATGTATTATTTCCAACAAATAAATTTTTATTCTTTATTAAGCACATAGCTTGTTGTATCCCCATGAACTCAATAAATAATTCTTTCTGGACAAGAGGCCCCAGGGCACTTTGCTGGGCTCTCAGGATACAGAAAATTCAGGCTCTCTTCAAGTTATCAAAGTTTTCATAGTCTAATGAGAAGATAATTATGTATTATAGAATTATTCTCAAAACGTGTAATGAAGGTTATGACAAGGTTAAGGACAAGTATCTCTAAAGGGCCCTAAATCACAGCCAAGGGTGAGAGGTGAGGGGTGGGCAGGATCAGGATAGGTACCTTTCAGAGGAAAGATTATGGAGTAGATACCATTAACATTTCCAATTTACACATGAGGAAACTAAAGGTCAAAGAGTTTATGTAATTTGTTCAAAGGCACACAGTAAGCTGGTTTTCAAATTTACTGTGTGATCCCAGTGCCCTCTGCAGTTTCTTTACCCTTGTTATAAAATGTAGATTTTATTATTATTCAGGTATGACGAGGCTGACAGATCAAGACAAAATTGCCATTGAAAAGACACTTTGTTACTCTCAGTTCTCAAGAGGAGGGGCCATGATACACCCAGCAGGACCACAGGGAAGCACCAGGGTCAGTCAGGAGGCAGGCGTGGTGTTGGGGCCAGTGTGGATGTGGGCAAGAGTCTTTATTGTGGTTTCTACAGGAAGCCTTGAAAGAGGAGGGGTAAACAGGTTTAGGATTGGGTAATTTGAATAATTACAGTAGGCTTTGGGGCATAGAGGCTGTCCCGAGTTGCCTGGTACCTAGCTCTTGGGTGATGAGGGCAGGGGAATAGTGGCACAAGTGTGAGACCCCTGTGAAAGCCTGATAAAAGAGGTAGTTTGGGTGTGGGTTTGGTTTGGTTGGTTTGCATGTGGAAGAAACGCTATCTCTAGGAATGAGCTAATCTTGAGAGGGCCAGTGCCTTTCTGTGTCAGCAAGGTCCCAAGAGGGCAGTGCATTAGAATAAAAATATATGGTTAATACAACCTGTGGTTATTGTTATGACAATGTCATTTGTTTTAAGTCATAGACACCAGGTACATTTCTTGTTTTGCTTGTCCAGACATTTAAAAATTCTATTAAGTACAGTATTAGGAGTGGCTACATGATTTACCTGGCCTAGTTCAAAATGAAAATGTGAGGCCCTGGCTGGTGTGGCTTAGTGCATTGAGTACTGGCCTGTGAACCAAAAGGTCACCAGTTGGATCCCCAGTCACAGGGCACATGCTTGGGTTGTAGGCCAGGACCCACAAGTAGGGGACGTGTGAGAGGCACAGATCTATGCACCTCTGGCACATCAATGTTTCTCTCCCTCTCTTTCACCCTCCCTTCCCACTCTCTCTAAAAATAAATGAAGTCTTAAAAAACAAAACAAAATTCATAGTAATCAACAGGCAACTTCTAGGGGAAGACTGCAGAGGATTTCAGTATCCCCTGGCTCCTCACCACAGTGGAACCCTGGGGTAAAAGCTCTGCCCAAGTGTAAGCAATGCAGTATTGAGATTGGCCTTTCACCTCCCCTTTCCTAGTTCACAGCCATTTCTGGGGATTAGACACCAATTGGACACAGAGTCACAAAGGGAAACTGTCTTTCCATCCTACTGGAAAGGGAGCAGAAATTCCCTCAAGAGAAGCCCTGTAATGTTACTGTCACTTTCTAAGTGCCCTGTTCCTGATTCTATGAAGATTAATATTCCCTGTACAATAAATTAGAGCCTCTTGCTATGATCATTCTCACATGTGCATTTGAGTCAATGTGGCTGAGCTGGAATTTTTCACTTTCCATTCAAAGTTTGGGTGGGTACAGCAATTTCACACAATATAATAATAATACCATTTCTCATAATAAACAGCAGCAGATGAATGTGTTGAAACCACTGTTTTACACATGGCAGAACAGTAGTGCTCTGTGCAGAGGCATATCACGCAGTTTAGTTCACAAAGGAGGTTCATAGCTTTGCAAAGGGCTGTGACTGAGTCCACAACTCATTGTGCCTTTTCTTCATATTTTATCTTAAGGAACCTCCGTTCCTGAATGTCTTCACCTGTAAAAGTGAGCTCAGTGTGAACACCTATTTCCTAAGGCTGTTCTGTGGATTAAAAGGGTTAGTGTATGAATAATTTTAAAATAGTATTTAACACACAAACTTACTATGTTTGTTACATGTTATATCTGCATTCCATGTAATGTAAAAGGGCAACTTGCAGTCAATAAAGTTAATCCCGCGTGCATCCCATTCATCCATTAAAATTAATTAAGATGCAAATGATACCTGCAGGAAAGTCACTTTTCTCCAAAGTGTTTACATAACTACTTCAAGTTCAAATTTGTCAAATTCCTAGAGTTTGTACCTTGGAAGCTAAAACCTTTGCTTTTTACAGTTTTTAAAATACCTGTGGATATGCTTATTGATTTGAGAGAGACAGAGACACACAAAGAGAGAGTGAAACATCGATGTTAGAAACAAATCGGTCACCTCTTGTGCATGCCCTGACCAGGGATTAAACCCATAATCTAAGTATGTGCCCTGACTGGGGATCAAACCTGCAACTTTTGGTATACAGGGTGATGTTCCAAGCAACTGAGCTACCTGGCTAGGGCTGCTTTTTGCATTTTCATGCAGTGGATTCTGGCGTTGGCAAAACTCTTGCTCAATAGCCTATGGAAATGTGTTCATATTATAAAGTAAGCACAATAATAAATACCCTTTCCATTTTCAAAATGACTAATTTGATTTTAAAGTAATGTTGCTTGGGAAAATTCCGTACATACAGTGATAAAAGTCTAGCCATTGGGATCATAAATATAATCCAGGTCTGAATAAGAACCATAATCATAATCATAACCACATAATCATAATCCAGGTCTGAATAAGAACCATCTTTACCTGGCACTCACTATGTGTCAGACACCGTTGGAAGCACTTAACACGTACCATCCATTTTCATCCTTATCACAATCTAGGAGGCATGCACTCTTATCATGCCTAATTGACAAATGAGGAAACTTTAGGATCCCACATTCACTAACTTGTCCAGGAACACACAGTGAGTCAATAGGAAAACTGGAATTCAAACCTTGGAATTCTGACCCCAGAGCCAAGCACTACTATCAATGAAGTCTCAAAAGTAACAAAATTACCCTGAAGTTCAATTTCCATATCTGTAAAATGGGAATAAATGTAATCTCTTCGGCATTGGGAGGTTTGAGACTTGTTGTATTAAATTTGTCTACTTCTTGTTCTAGTCTTTGGTCATTTGTAGAATTATTCAAGAATAAGTATGTTGGAGGAGGTAATTGAGAGGACAGGACCACCAGCTGACCTGCAAGCTAGACCCAGGCAATTGGAGACTATTCATTCTCTCCTCTGTCCTTGGAATGTATGCTTTCCCCACCCACGGTTAACACAAGTCAAAACTGTTTTCAAAGATGCAGCCTTGAGAGAACAATGTATTGTTGAGACCATCTCGACAGTATATGTGATTGAACCCTGTTAAAGCCTACATATAAACTTCAGGATTCTGGCAGGTGAGTACAGAGATCCACTCATCTGGTAGCCACCCAAGATAAGCTTCTCGTGTATGTTTCCTTGCTTATTAAATCTGCCACTACAAATCCGGAGCAGTCTGCTCCTTTTTTCCATCTCTGCTTGCCCTCCGTGTACAGCAGCCAGTTTACAAAGCAACAACTGGCTGGCCTGCCAGGAGACAGAAGAAACAGGTGCTGAGAAAGAGGCATCAATAGGGGAAATCCAAAATTGGCCATCAACCTCGGTGTGAAGAGGGACGGCTCATATGTTAGGTGTTTGTTGACTGCTGTGTGAGTATGAAGATACTCTCAAAATGCCAGCTGCTTTAATGCATTTGTTTGAGAAAGTTCACATATTGCACTGCAGCAAAGAAGAGAAAGGGATGGCTGCTGCAGTGGGCTGGCCTCTCCTGTGGATAGTTCAGCTGGCCTCTGATGCCCAGCTAGAGGCTAAAGCTTAAGTTAGAAAGCTGGAAGGACTGTTGAGGTTAGAGAAGGAGGTGTGATTGTCCACTACTCTGCTGGCTTTGGAGCTAGCAGACAAGGTGGGAGAACGGAATAATAAATTGGAGAATTTAGCATGATTATTTACGAAGTGAAGAGGGCACAAACTGCTGCGGATTAAGATCTTAGCACTTGTGACAAAAACTGATTTGGACACTAAGAGGTAAAGTCCCTGGGAAAGTGAGGAAAGTGAATGGGAAGATGTTGTGGTGATTGACAATGAAAGGAACAAAGTGTCCTGTGCTGTTTTACCCCTAATAGCAAGAAAAAATTAAGTAGTAATTACCCTAGACTTTGGAGAATAGAGAAATGTACCCCTAAACTCCTAGGGAAAAAAGGCCTGTATTCTTGAAGATGTAAATCTTATCATGTCTTCAAATTATAAACGTCCTAGAGACAACTAAAATGCTGCCCACAATTACCTAAGACTGAAAAAACAAAGAGAGGAAAGAGGCTTTTTAAAGTTACTCATCAAGGGAAAACACAGATCTTAAAAGTCTTCTCCACAAATATTAGTATAAAACTTCAGTCGCTTGAAAGGGTAACCTTAATTTGTTCCATCTGCCAGATAAACAATTTGGATTCAACTGTTAATTATAAACTAGTCAATTTTGTATTGTTATATCTGATCTAGGGCTAAAGTTTTTGAATGAAAGCTATATGGTCTTTGTGCCTGTTTGTTTATGTATATCTAGGATATTTGCTATGTACATACATGTACATAGCAAATATCCTAGTTTTTATACAGCTGGTTTTCAGAGGTTTTTCTGCCTCTGAAAAGTATTGCCAAAATTAATTTGCTAAGTCACTCTATTTAATTGGCTTAAAGAAAGAAAAAGGTTTAATGTCAAAAGTGTTCTTGTGTAAAACTAAAACTTAATTTTCTTTCATTTGTTAGAGGGACAAAGAGTTCTAGGAGTACTGCTGTTATTGATAAGATTATAAAAAGCCTTTCTCTACCTTTTAAGCAGTCTGCCTAGAAAACAAAGATTCTATGTTATGTCGATATAATTTCCTGTCGATATAGTTTTATGTTGTCTTCATCAAGTCTTTGATGACTTAAAAACTGAATCTTTTCTACTAAAAGAGCTAAGATTTGCCTTTGAAGTCTTTGTCATTTTGGTTAAAAAATATTGTTTCACAATGAGGTATGACCCTATTTTTTAAATTTTTAAAATCTTTACTACATTTTTCATGATCATTTAGTCCCCTCATATCCCCTTAACCCTCATAATCACCACAGGGTTGTCCGTGTCCATGAGTCCTTTTCCCTTTTTGCACCCTCTAACCTCCCCACCACCACCCTTAGCTGTCATCCTTCTCTCTATGAGTCTGTCTCTGTTTTGCTTGTTTCTTCAGCTTGTTCTTTAGATTACACATATGAGTGAAATCATATGGTATTTGTCTTTCTCTGACTGGCTTATTTCACTTAGCATAATGTTTATTCAAGTGTTTTAAAATCTTTTGGTATTCTTGACCATTTCCACCAAATCAAATTCTAAATGAAATATTTTTTACCTCAAACTAACTTTGGGATTATCCAGATGGTTCCACAAACATCACAAAAGATTTTTTTATCTCATAATAAAAGAGATATATTAAACTAATCAGTCTTATTTGATATGTAAAATGACATGGGAAGCAAATTCAGATAAAAAATGATGCTAAACTTTCTTTAGCTTATATTTATATTGAGTTGGCCAAAAAGTATGTGTAGTTTCTTCCGCGAAATAAGAGGCACATTTTTCTTTTTAAAAAAATATTTTTTATTTAATTATTGTTCAAGTGTAGTTTTCTGTCTTTTATCCCCATCCCATCCCACCCCTCAGTGCTGCCCTTTTTTATTGTTGTTCAAGTACAGTTGCTCCATTTCCCTCCACCACTCCCCTCCCACCCTACCCATCCACACTGCCCAACCTTGATCATACCCCCCTATGACCTTTGTCCATGTAAAAGACACACTTTTCATTTTAACCAATAACTTTATTGATTTGGATATTTTGAGTATGTAGGCTAGATACCACTGTTGGCTTCTAGTAGGTAAAGGCCAGGGTGCTGCTAAACATCTTCCAATGCATAAGACAGCCTCACAGCAAAGATTATGTGGCCAAAATGTCAATAGTTCAAGAAATTTTGCAAGCCAGTTTCTTTAAAAGTATATTTTATTGATTGTGGTATTACAATTATCCCCATTTTTTTCTACCCTTTATTTCTCTCCTCCCTGCACTGCCACCCCACCCTTGAGCATCCACCACCCTTAGTTCATGTCCATGGGTTGTACATATAAGTTATTTGGCTTCTCCATTTCCTATACTATTCTTGACACATTTGATCAGTCACAGCACCTTCTCTGTACACTACACAAATCTTATGTGTGTGTGCATGTGTTTCTGTTGTGTTTTTTATCTTTCTTGAAATAATAAAGCATAACACACCACTTTGGCCAGTGTGGCTCAAAGGACTGAGGGCCAGCTTGTGGACTGAAAGGTTGTCAGTTTGATTTTTAGTCAGGACACATGCTTGAATTGTGGGCCAGGTCCCCAGTTAGGAGCGAGTGAACGGAAATCGATGTTTCTCACACAGTGATGTTTCTCTGCCTCACTTTCTCCTTTCTTTCCCCTCTTTCTAAAAATAAATAAATAAAATACTTTAAAATAGTAAATCAAAGTACTGCAAATGTTGCACATTTTCTTACACCTTCAGAATAATAATGGCTGCAGAAAAATTCACCAATTCTGATGTTTCTTTTAAATGCATGCTGATATGACAGCTGTCACAATACACTCTAACCAAATCACTTTGAATAAAGTTAAAACAACAAAACACTACTGGAGAAATTGTAAAGAAAAACATAAAGAACATTTTTGGCAAACTCATAGAAAAAACATATTATTAACATAAGTGTTCCAGAAAGTGTATGAAATTCCTAAAAGTTTGATATGTCCTAGTGTAATTTTATCACTCATAATTCCACTTTAAATTTTAAAATGCGTGTTGCAAGAACTAACCAAATTACTTTGTTAATTGCATCTTTATGAATTCTTACTAGATCTTTATTCATGCCCATTTTTATGTCTTTTCTCACTTACATTTATTTTTTAACTCTGGTGTTTTTGCAAAAGTTTTCCTGCAAAAGTCCTTTATCTTCCAGGAAATTTAGGAAAGACTCTGGCAAGCACAGGTTTCTGATAACCAAGATTAATTTACATTTACATGGGAGTGGCAATAAAGGACCTTACAAGTGCTTCCCAAAGACTGCCTACACAACCCCAAAATATGTTGTGGCATGGTAGCCTGAGAACTATCCCTGCACCCTCTGTTCACAGCAGTCAAGCTTGAACAGAAAAGTTTGAACAAGTCAAGCTTGCCCATTCCACTGAGGATAGGATATCAATTTGCTTCTCCTGCAGGACGCCACGCAGACCTTGCTGGGATGTCTGTGAGGGGGAGCACAGGCGGGGAACCTGCAGAGATTTCAAGGCCCTGGCCCTACAGGAAAGTCTTGGCGAGTCGCTCGGCCGGGTAAGACCTGCTTCTTCCCAGCACCTATAATTGGTGAGATGCGAGCCTATCCAACTCTACCTAGAACAGGAAAGACACGCAAGCCCTTCTGGGAATTTGGGGGTTTGTGGGGATTTTCTTTCCCTACGTGGCACAGTGCTTACATCCCTTGGACATCCTGGTTGGGAAAAGGGCGTGTGTGAGTCTTGAAATCAGAGCCCAAGCCACATCGAAGAAGGCAAAGACACTAGTGAAGGAGATTGAAGTTCTGGATGTCTCCTGGGCAGGGCTACCATTTGAGTCAGATGTTTCTGTGACTCCAGAGGTCAGGGGTGGGCACGGTGGCAGAGAGAATAGGAGGAGGCCATACCCCTAGGACCATGGTCTCAGCTCTAAAGGGGACAGAGACTCGACACCCCCCAACAGAGCACCAGCTTCGAGCAGGGTCCACAGCACTCCCTCAGGGAGAGCCTTCCGGGAAGGAACAGCACACTGTGGTAAAACAAAACAAAACAAAACAAACAAACAAAAAAAAAACCTTCCCCTGCTCACAAACTGTGGCCAGAGAAAATGTTCCATGGACTCACCCCTACACTTTTCAAAAGATATTTTATTTGTTTATGTTTAGACAGGGAGGGGAGGGAGAAAGAGGCAGAATGAAACATCAGCGTGTGCTTGCCCTCCTGCACGCCCCACACTGGGGAACCTGGCCCGAAAGCCAGGCACGGGGCCCTGACTCAGAGCAGAACCCCTGACCCTCTGGTTCACAGGCCAGCACTCAACCCACTGAGCCACACAGGCCGGGGCACACCCCTACACTTGGACCAAGTGGCATGCCTATTGGCAGCAGAGGAGCACCCTGTCCACCAGCCCACTGAGTCTAAAACTGCAGGTGCTACTGGCCCTTTGAGGCCCCAAAGCCTCCAAACGGCCCTGCCCCTATCCTTGAGGCAGCCCCTGCAGCCTGTGGAGAGGAAGTGAAACCTCCCTCCCCCAACCCCCCCTGCAAGGTGGTATGCAGATTGCTCTCCTCAGGGCAACCTGTCCAAAAGGAATGCAGGCTCCAATCTGCCCAACACTGACCCCCTCTGGCAGGAAACACTAATGACCGCAGAGCTTTTGCCTGAGCCCCCAGGAGCCCTAGCTAGCCATGAACCTTTGGCAGTGAGAATTGGCCTGTCCTAAAGGAATGAACCCTAGGGCTTAGTCAGTGGGCAACCAAGGGGTGGATGGTCATGAATAAGCCCTCGTGGGGTCAGGATATGAGGGAAGACGTTGGGGTCCGCCTGCAAGAGCTTAAGGCCACCCTCGCTGTGTTCCATGTCCCGGCTCCTAAGGCACTGACACACCCTGGCAATCAGGAGGCTCATGCCCCAGCTCAGGTGTGAGCCCCCAAAACTGGCCCTTCGGGAGACAGCAGGTTGGGTGCACAGAAAGAGCGGCCACTGTCGTGCTTCCATGGGATGACATACTGCCAAGAATGCTGGGATGGCCCTCGAAACACCTGGCTAAGGCAGTAACATCATGTCCTCTTGGTTCTGAACAGCACCCGAGGCAACTGCCAAAGGAGCCCGGGGCCATCCACCACAGTTCCCAGCTGGGGCAGGATTGCCCCTGTGAGTCTCTTGGCCCCCTCTCTCAGTGAGGGTTCTGCACAGGCCTTGGTTTGTGTGGACACCCCCTCTGGCCTAACCCAAGCTTTCTCTCTTGTCACCGTGGAAACCAGACTGCCACCATTAGGGGAGAAGAAAAGCTGAGCACCGGGTAACCGATGTCCACGTGAAACAGGTCTGGGGTCACGTTTCAAAGGTTATGATATACAAGACTGAGCAAGAGAACACGGTATTGGTTGAGGGTTCCATCTGCCCTATACCTTGCCAGCGGCAGAATTGGTAAAAGGGAATAATGGGAAATTGAAAACCAGCAGATTAAATGACTGACGGGTAAAACCTTGGCTAGGAGGACTAAAGTACTGTCCCCGGCTTGGGTACATTCGAATGGCCAACCGGTAGAGACTGCTGCCCCACCTACCGGGCTGGGGGCCACTCCTGGGGCACCTTCTACTGTGAAGGTGTGTAAATCCTGGGAAACAGCCATTGCCCCGGTGTCACCGTGGCATACACACTAAGCTGCTAAGAACGCCAAGCCCCGTTATGCCAGGAAAATGGGTCAGGCATAGGACTCCGCGATGGGACGTCCGCCTGTGTGGGCGAGTGACTTCGCCGCCCTCAGAGGTGAGCAGCAAGGGCTCAGTCTCCACCGGCATCCCTAGTCCTGCTGCAGTCCAGCCCTACTGAGATACGCTAGGCCTGGAATGAAACATGCACAGCTGGAGGAGAGGGGAAGGTAGGGACTGCTCTGGCGGACCCTGCCCCCAGTCCATCTCCTCTCGCCTGGCAGTGCTGCCTCCTCCAGCCAACAGGTACCCTACCGACGACCCGGTGGAGTTCCTGAAGCTGCCCCCCTCCCTCCCTTCGAGGTCCGATAGGCACACTGGGTTCTCCACTGGTGTGATCCTCTGCACTGCCTTTGTTCCTGCCGTTGTCCCGGAGGACCCTGTGGCACCCAGAGAGGCCCTTACTAAATTCAGCCGGCAAGCCTTACGTGACAGGAGCCCGCAATTATTAGAAACTGCTGGAGGTGCATTCACAGTTCAAGGGAGATGCACAAGCGGGATGAAGGAAAGCAGGTCTAAGACCGTGCTGTACACACATGTCCACAGCTCTGGCTATTGATCACTTGCAATGTGGCTAGTCAGATTTGAGATCTGTTCTAAGTGTGAGTGACATGCCAGGTGTTAGAGACTTAGCAAGAAAACATGGAGAATATCTCATTAATACTTTTTACAGTCGTTCCATGGTGACAGAATATTTTGGATAGCATGGAATTAAATAAATGTGTAAAGTTAATGTCATGCGCATGCATTTTAAAACCTGGCTACTTAGAAAATGGTCAATTCCGCGTGCGGCTAGCATCATATTTCTACTGGGCAGAGCTCCACATTACTTCAGCACGAGATGCTTTTTAGACGAGTGGAGACGTCAGTGAAGTAGCCGGATGTATGCATGCCTGGGGTAAAAGGGGACGGGCGGCAGTGGGTACTCGGTATTTTGACTCATCAGTTGAAAACAATACGGGCTTGCCCACTGTAGCAATGCAGAACATTCCTGTGAAACCTTTCGTAAGCCGAGAGGGCGTAAGTGGAGAAGTTACCACTGATTTCAAAGCAAAAATCCTCTTCAGATGGCTTTCAGTTAGCGAAAACGGGTACTAATGTAGGTCTTTCGTAAAAGCAAAGTGAGAAAATGAAAAGCAAAGTGGCAAAACACAAACCTTGGAACAGCAGGGAATATCTGTATTTTGAAATGAGGGACGAGATGGGACCTCCTAGGAAATAAATGTGTGGAAGAAAAACCAGCCAGCCCTGGCTGGTGTAGCTCAGTGAAGTGAGCCTGGGCTGTGAACCAAAGGGTCTCTGGTTCGATTCCCAGTCAGGGCACACGCCTGGGTTGCCGGCCAAGTCTCCCGAGCGGGGCGGGCAAGAGGCAGCCACACACTGATGTTTCTCTCCCTCTCTTTCCCTCTCCCTTCCTCTCTCTGAAAACAAATAAATAAATGCCACCCTCCCCCCGGAAATAAAACAAAAACCAGGCCACTTAGAGGTGGGAAAAACAAGAATGGTCTAGGAGAGTGTGGGCTGAGCACAAAGAGAGCAGTCTTTAAGCACGTAGGAAGAACAAGTATCAAGGGAAAAGGAGGGAATGCTGTTTCAAAGGCTGTCAAAAGGTCAGGTAAGATGAAATCTGAGAAGTGTCTGTTGGATTCCCCGGTAAGGAGGTCTGTCATGTGATGGCATTTGGTACTTTCCGGAGGAGGGAGTATGGGGAGGACCAAAGGTCAGGAGAAGGGAACAGAGCTGGTAGACTTCAGTATGGTGGCCTTGACTTAAGGGCATGGGATTAAAGTCCACCCCAAGCTGATGAAATACACAAGAGAGGAAGAAGAACATGAGCGTGCAGTAAGTAGGGTGGGGCGTCTCTGAGTCAGCCCACTGAGTATCGCTTGGCTCGCTGCAGGAAGTGACCCAAGCTAGGACCTAAACTATTGCTCTCCTCAACACCTGAAATATGACAGGCTTGTGCGGTGTGGTCAGAGCCACCTCCTCCAGGGACACGGTATGGCTTTCTACACGCATATCCCTAGGTGAGCCCGCCTCTCTGCGGCTGGGCTACAGCGCTAATTATACCGACAGGCCAGTCGCTCACATTTGCAGTGTGTCTGGGGCAGAGGCACAGACGCAGGCCCTTGGCCCAGGTCCTGATCTCCTCCCAGCGCCAGCTATGGCCTACCCCCAAAGTGCCTCACACATAAGTAACCCTGAGAGCACCTCAGCCTACACCTCCAAGCTTTGCCTACCCTTTGCTTCGACACACAATGGCCACCTGGCCACCATTTGGGCCAAAGACTATACATACCACAGGCCCAGACTGCCCTTGTCTAGGAAGGAGAAGAGGGCCTTACAGGACCTGGAGGCAGCCTTGGGGAAGGAGGGAAGCTGAAACGTGCCCCACACAAGTGGTGGGGTGTTGGGACCTGGTGGGCCCATTCCATTGTCCCCGTGGACACTTAGCTCTGTGGTCTGCATATGGCATAACAAGGACCTGAGCGGGAACCTCTAAAAGAGGGGGCCCAGGAATAAGGGCCCTTCGTGGCCGGGCCAATGCCACTCCCGGCCACAAACCACAAAAACTAAGGCGGGAGAAACGGAGAAATATGAGAAAGTAGCGAGAGGGAGTCCCTTTGGCTGACGTGGCATTCACACATATCACACCATTCCTTTCCTGCGGTCTCCAGCATGTTTCCACAACTTTTTAAAAATATACTTTACTAGTGATGCAATTACAGTCATCCCACTCCCCCCCTTCATTCCCCTCCACCCCGCACACGCCCTCCCTTTTG
Source organism: Sturnira hondurensis (assembly GCF_014824575.4). NCBI lineage: Eukaryota > Metazoa > Chordata > Mammalia > Chiroptera > Phyllostomidae > Sturnira > Sturnira hondurensis. The sequence continues at coordinate 193,921 of NW_028096072.1, forward strand.
TTCATGTCCATGCGTCCTAAGTTCCTTAGTGTCTACATTTCCCACACTACTCTTGCCCTCCGCCCCCCCCCCCGTCAATTTTCTACCTACCATCTCTGCTATTTATTCTCTGTACCTTCTCCCCCTTCTCCTCCTCCCACTCCCCTGTGGCTAACCCTCCATGTGATCTTCATTTCTATGGTTCTGCTCCTGATCTAGCTGTCCTCTTCGTTTGCTTTTGTTTTAGGTGTGCTTGTTAACAACTGTGAGGTGGCTGTCCTTTCACGGTCCATATTTTTATCTTCCTTTTCTTAGATAAGTCCCTTCTACATTTCATAGAATAAGGGCTTGGTGATGATGAACTCCTTGAACTTGACTTCATCTGGGAAGCCCTTTATCTGCCCTTCCATTCTAAATGAAAGCTTTGCTGGATAGAGCAATCTTGGCTGTAGGTCTTTGGATTTCATGACTTGGAATACTTCTTTCCAGCCCCTTCTTGCCTGGAAGGTCTCTTTTGAGAAATCCGCTGACAGTCTGATGGGTACTCCTTTGTAGGGGACTGTCCCCTTATCTCTAGCTGCCTCTAGGATTCTCTCCTTCATTTTCATCTTGGCTAATGTGATGATGATGTGCCTTGGTGTGCTCCTCCTTGGGTCCACCTTCTTTGGGACTCTCCGAGCTTCCTGGATTTCCTGGAAGTCTATTTCCTTTGCCAGACTGGGGAAGTTCTCTTCTATTATTTGTTCAAATAAGTTTACTACTCGTGGCTGTTTCTCCTCCCCTTCCGGTACCCCTATAATTCGGATGTTGGAACGTTTAAAGATGTCCTGGAGCTTCTGCTCATTTTTTTTTGAATTCTTGTTTCTTCATTCTTTTCTGTTTGGTTGTTTCTTTCTTCCTTCTGGTCCACTCCATTGCCTTGAGTCCCAGTTTCCTTTCCATCACTATTGGTTTCCTGTGCATTTCCCTTCATTTCCATTAGTGTAGCCTTTGTTTTTTCATTTAATGTGTGACCAAATGAAACCAGTTCTGTGAGCACCCTGATCACCAGTATTTTGAACTATGCATCTGATAGATGGGCTATCTCTTGGTCGCTTGAAAGTATTGGCTCTGGGGCTTTGATTTGTTCTTGCATTTGAGTCTTTTTTTTTTTTTGGTCTGGACACGCCTGTGACGTAGTGAGGGGTGGAGCCTCAGTTGCTCCCCTGGGCCGAGGTCCCAGTGGCTGGGCTGTGATGCTGTGTGTAGGGGCGGGGTCAGAGAGGGCACAGTGGTGCCCGCTCCGCTCTCTCTCGGATTTCAGTCCCCTCTGCCTGTTCCCACAAACAAACTGGGCCCTTCTGGTGCTGGTTCCCGGGTGGGTGGCCTTGTCTAGGTTCTGCCTTGTGCGCCTCACTGGGTCTGCTGGTGGCCTCCCCGTGCCCGGGGTCCACTAGCCACCGCCTGCACGCCCCAGGTCTGCCAACCAACGCTTTTTCCTGCTGCAACCCCTCTCTGCTGGCCGCCAACTCCACCCCTCTTACTAGGCTGGATGAATGGCTGTTGGACTTCCATACAGTTCAATTTCCTCTCTGTTGGTTGTTTTTTTTTTTGTTTCTAAATGGTTGTTGTCCTTAACTTTGGTTGTGAGAGGAGGCACGGTGTGTCCACCTATACCTGTATCGTGGCTGGAAGTCTCGTCCTGTTTCCACAACTTAATTTCGTGAAAATTAGGTGAGTTGAGTCTCCTTACACAACTAGCAATGTGGTCGTGGTAGAAAACGCTACCGTGGCTGGTGTAATTTAGTGGACTGAGCACGGGCTGCGAAACTAAGTGTCTCTGGTTCGATCCCCAGTCACGGAACATGCCTGGGTTGCGGGCCAGGTTCCCAGTAGGGGGTGCATGAGAGGCAACACACATTGATGTTTCTCTCCTCCTCTTTCTCCCTCCCTTTCCCCTAAAAAGAAAGAATGTGCAAAACATGAAGATAAAACCATATCACTAGTTATTCCAAACACTGCACACACACCTTGCTCAGAGGATGCTGTCTGTCCATCCCGTGCCCTCCAAATATGTCTACACACACATGCACACACACAGTCCCCCTTGAATCCCTGCTCACAGGTTGTCACGTTTATCTTCCAATATAGGTTATCCACTAACACATGTTTTCACTAGATATCTGACCATTTTTGCATCAATGATTGACCTTGTATTACCCTCCCAGACCTTCCCCTTACCACGCAGACCTCAGGAGCACCCGTTTCTGACACATACACCTTTTCCTCCAGAAACTGAAAACGTCCCCCTTGGGATCCTGACTTGCGCTGGTCTCCCCTTCATGATTCCGAAGCTTACTTCCGGCACCCCTTACTCCCATCGGGGGGCACAGCATCCACCCCCACCCCACCCCACCACCCCCCCACACACGCAGGGTCCTGTCTTGCCTGAGTAGCTCCTTCAACCCTGCTTTTCCTCAGTCACTGTGGGTGAAACCCTGCCCACTTCTTTGGCCCAAGTGACAAGTCACCTACATCAAGAGGGTATGGAGCACATGAACGGAATTTTCTGAACAGAACTCCATTTTAGGCAGTGGGAATCAGTAATTGCCAGGAGAGTACTTCCTCTCACGTCCAGAGTCAGCTCTCATGCTCACAACTCTCTTTAATCCCATTAATAAGAGGTAGGATTAACAGTGTGGGGACAGTAAGAAGTGCAAGCTACATTTCTAAATGAAACACACATTTTTTTTATTCATTCAGAAATGGTGTTTCTTTCATAAAGGCACCTTTTCACGAAGGAAAAACAACCTCTCGGCTCAGGGGCACAGGCAGACCCTTTTGAGGTTGAAGAGGGCCTGGAATCAAGGGCCAGCTACCAAGGGTGAGTGCTACCAAGCGGAGCCCGGGAGGGGTCGGGCTTCAAAACTGCCTCTCCAAGCAAGGCTTCAGAACTTCTCGTTTTCGTCAACGGTTAGAACACTTGGAAGCCTCCCGGGTAACTGCCAGAACAGGGAGCCCACTGAGGTCCCAGCTGAGGACATGCCGTGGGGTAAGGGGTGCTCAGGACTGCAGCCTGCTCCCCTGAACAGACAGGGCTCAAACCAGAAACTCCAGCGGCGAGGCTTGTCTAAGGGAAGCAGGGCTAGGAGTGGCCATGGAGGCCGAGCCACGAAAATCAGAGGGCAGAGGAAGAGGACCTGTGTGCAGAAAAGCTAACAGGGTGGGGGGGAGGGAGAGGAGGGGCCCTGGCCTGGAAAGCCAGGAGAGGCAGAGGCAAACCAAGAGGAGGTGGAGGTGGAGGAGGAGGAATTGTCCCCACCAAAGGGTCCAGGGGGAGAATAGAGCCCACCAGGAGGTGAGGGTGAGGAGGCAGGAATAAGCAGGGCACAGCAAGACTGCTGAAAGGGAGGCTTGNGAAGAGGGCCTGGAATCAAGGGCCAGCTACCAAGGGTGAGTGCTACCAAGCGGAGCCCGGGAGGGGTCGGGCTTCAGAACTGCCTCTCCAAGCAAGGCTTCAGAACTTCTCGTTTTCGTCAACGGTTAGAACACTTGGAAGCCCTCCGGGTAAGTGCCAGAACAGGGAGCCCACTGAGGTCCCAGCTGAGGACATGCCGTGGAGTAAGGGGTGCTCAGGACTGCAGCCTGCTCCCCTGAACAGACAGGGCTCAAACCAGAAACTCCAGCAGCGAGGCTTGTCTAAGGGAAGCAGGGCTAGGAGTGGCCATGGAGGCCGAGCCACGAAAATCAGAGGGCAGAGGAAGAGGACCTGTGTGCAGAAAAGCTAACAGGGTGGGGGGAAGGGAGAGGAGGGGCCCTGGCCTGGAAAGCCAGGAGAGGCAGAGGCAAACCAAGAGGAGGTGGAGGTGGAGGAGGAGGAATTGTCCCCACCAAAGGGTCCAGGGGGAGAATAGAGCCCACCAGGAGGTGAGGGTGAGGAGGCAGGAATAAGCAGGGCACAGCAAGACTGCTGAAAGGGAGGCTTGGAGCCTCAGGATCAGGAGAGCTTAAGCTGCTCTGGAAGACAAGCCTTCCTAAAGCGAGCCTATGGGAAGGAGGCCTCTGTTCATCAGGCGCAGGGAGAGGGGGGAAGCTGCGAGGGGTAGACCTTCTCCTAGTTGGACTGCTCCGGAGGACAAGGCCTGGGGCCGAGCTGCTGCGAGGGAGTGCAGGGCTTGTGGGGCTGCAGTGGCTGCAGAGCTCAGGGATGGCTGGGATGCGGGGCTTTGGAGGGCAGGGCCTGGTTCAGATGCCCAGCCAGGGGAAGCACGCCCTCACCCAGAAGCAGAGCAACGGACTGCTGCCTGGACCGGAAGAGCGGTGGGGGCGGCTGTGGGGTTGGTGCCCGTGGTCAGCAGGACCTGCAGCCTGTGGGCCTGGGAGTGGTGAAAATGAGACTATGGCTTAGATGGACTCTGGCTGCTGTTGGCTTTTCATACAATAAAATGCAGAGTTGTTCAAAAAAGTAGAGTATTCAAAATGGTAAAAGGTCGTGGGGAAACAGCTAACCAGTGGCTTCAAAATTGCTCAGTAATCACTGTGCCTGCTGCAATGTCCGTGCCTCCACCTGTGTACAACGGAAGCAGTGCGAGTCCTGACATGCATCCCATTTCTCTGCCTGGATATCTCTGTCTTTGTACCTGCATGAGCTCGGATGTCCATAAAATGCGCACTGAACTTTATCAACGGACACATGCAAAGGAAACTGCAAAGACATTTTCTCACACACGTGTTCTCATACAAGTGGCCTGAGCCCTCCCCCTTAAATCCCCCACCCTCTTCCTCTGTTTGGCCCTCCCCCCACCCCTCCCCGCAAGGCCTGACGACCCCCTCCTCTAGCCGTCCATTCCGATGTCACCAGCTCGAGTCTGGAATGACTAGTCGGTGCTTGGAGGCCAGATTCGGGGCGTGTTTCTTGCCAATCTCAGTCTATGGGCACTCGGTGTCCTGGTTGGACTGGGCCTTGGCACAAACCTTCATGGAACTGAGACGATCCGGGTTTATTACTTTTGAGATGGGGAAATGACAGAGCCCACCCCTGGCCACACAGAGGTGAGAGACAGATGGGGAGACAGAGACAGACAGAGAGGCAGACAGCTAGGCCTGGGAGACTGTTTGAATAGGGATTGAGGGTGGGGCCGAGGATTTCACTGGCTCCCTCTTCACTGGTGGTGAATTTAAAGAGCAAGGAGAGAGTAAACACTAAGGAGCCCAAGTGATTCCAAGTTCTTGACATCAACCATAATCTCTGGACCATAGGAGACTTCAGTGGAGGGACATGCCTGCCTCTTGGCCTCGTCCAGTGGCTGTCCCTGGGTTTCCTGGAGAGAGCCCGGTTGGCAATGGGTGCCTCTTGGACACGGGCAAGGAACGCTCACGTCGGGCCCTGGTGTTATTCCCAGCAGCAGAACAGTGTCCTGGCCTACACTCCCCTCTGCCTCCCTGCGGGTTTGAAGGAGCCCAGGTGCATTTGACAACTACCCTGCTAGTTGAGTGGACATTCTCGATCCTGTGGATGTCATCCTGACTGACACCTATCCCCCTCTCCAGCAAGGGACTTTGGGAACAGAGACCAAGACCATTGATTTCACCACAGCTGGCCGGATCCCAGGTCAGGGTCAGGGAAGGCTCCTCTCAGAGGACGTGATCATCGAGTAGACGCCGTGCTGCCCCTTTTACAGCAGAGGAGACTGAGGGCCAGAGAGGTTCCGTAGCCTGCTCAAGGTCGGACAGGCAGACAGAGACGGGGCCAGTTTTCAAGCCCAGGTCTGTCTGGCCCCAGTGCACACGCACTGGGCATTACTCACAGCTCACTCTTGTGAGAGTATCGCCTGCTTTTTTTTTAAATTTTTTTAATTTATTTATCTTTAGATAGGAAGAGAAGGAGAGAAGGCGAGAAATATCAATGTATGGTTGCCTCTCCTGAGTCCCCTACTGGGAACTGGCCTGCAACCCAGGCATGTGCCCTGACTGGGAATCGAACCGCGATTGTGTGGTTCAGAGGCCCGAGCTCAATCCACTGAGCTACACCAGCCAGGGTTTTATCGCCTGCTTTTAGTCATGCTTTCTGGGGCACTGCTTCCTGTAATTTCCCTTAAAAATTCCAATTCATGAAGTGTTAGGATTTGCTACACACTTTGTGAGGCCCAGTGGGGATAAAAAGAAATGATGAATGGAACAGCATTTTCCTCCATTCCCCTTTCAAAGACCCTGCTCCTTTACCGGTTACCCTATTTTAATCCTTCAGGTGTCACACAGATCCAACACAGTTTATGTAGCTTAACACATGTCATCCGCTTTCATCCTCACCACACTCTGGGGAACATACACTCTTATTGCGCCTACTTGTCAAATGAGGAAACCTAGGATGCCGGACGCACCAGCTCTTCAGGGGACACACAGTGAGTCAGTAGGAACCCCAGAATTCTGACTCCAGAGCCAAGACCCAGAGGCAACAAGATCTCAAGTCACAAAGTCGCTCTGAGCCTCAATTTCCACATCTGTAAAATGGGCATAAATGTAGGCTCTCTGAACTGAGGTTGTGAGACTTGGTGTGGTTAGAAAGATTCACTTCTTGTTCTAGTATTTGGACGTCCGTGGGGTTATTCAAGGACAAGCACTTACTAGCTTTTAAAATCAGCGTCCTGGAGCCCTGGCTGGTGTAGCTCAGTGGATTGCGCGTGGGCCTGTGAACCAGAGGATCGCGGTTCGCTTCCCGGTTCGCTTCCCAGTCAGGGCACATACCTGGGTTGCAGGCAGGTTCCCTGCAGGCCAACTCCCAGCAGGGGATGCACGAAAGGCAACCATACACTGATGTTTCCCTCCCTCTCTCCTTCCCCTCTAAAGATAAATAAATAAATTAAAAAATCAAATCAAATCAGCGTCCTGAGAAATATTACCTTTAGTTCCCACATTGTTAATGGCATGCCCAACAGGCGTTTGGTCTCTTTCCTGAGTTTCACTTTTTTTTCTCCACTTCAGCCTATTGGTGCATTTGGTGGATCCCTTTGTGTTCTTTTGAGGAGCTACTGAGGGGCTCACTATAGACACTCCCTAGCACCAGACACTGGGGAAACGCCCGGGTGGCGGTAGCACAATGTCCAGGAGTAAAGACACTAGGGGATGGAGATTCTGGGGAGGTGGGGGCAGTGGTGGCAGCACAGTGTTTATACCTGACCAAACTCCCACCCAGAAAGCAAACCACCAGACTAAGTAAATATACAGCATTCACAACAAATTGGGATTACAACTCATCCCCCACATCCCCAAATTAAGTGGATAAGGACAAACCACAAGCCCTTTCCCCTCAGTCAAAACCCATAACGCATGAAGAGAATAAAGGCAGCATTTTTATTTCATCCGTCAAAAATTCATCGTGCAAGAGGCAACCTGGAAAGGGGGAATTTCATCTCAGGGTCAAAGCCGGGCCTTTTTGAGGGAGAAGAGGGCCTGGAGTCAAGGGCCAACAGCAGGTGAGTGCTGGGTGGTGGAGTCTGGGGGAGGAGGAGGCTTCAAAACTCTTGAGCTTGGTCGCAGGCTAAAAGAGAGCTGTGCCAAACCTCACAGGTGACCTCAGAGCAGGCAGCCCATTCAGCGCAGTGGGGGGAGGCTGATTCCTCTGAGGTCTGAAGAGGATGCAAATGGAGGGTCAAAGCTCAGGACCAGTAGGGGGGGCAGGGTTGCTCTCTGTTTCAGCCTGCTCTCCTGGAGGGGCAGGGCTCAGAGCATCAACCTCCAGGAAGAAGGCTCTTCTAAGGCTAGCAGGGCTAGGAGTGGTGATGGAGGCCAGGCCAAGAAAAGTAGGGGAAGAGGAGGAGGAGCTGTGGCCAGAAAGGTCAGTGTGGGGAGATGAGGGGCCCTCGTCAGTCACCCCATTGGCAGAGGGGCGGGCGGGTGGGGGGGAGGGGCAGGAGGAGGAGGAGGAGGAGGAGTAATTCTCCACAAACCAGCCAGGGAAAGGATAGAGGCGACCAGGAGGTGAGGGTGAGGAGGCATGCATGCGGACTGCACCCCAGTGGGGCTGAGAAGAAAGGCTTGGTACCCTGAGATCAGGAGCTTGATTTTGATGTGTTCTGAAAGAAAAAGGTTTCCTTGAGGAGAGCCCAGGGGAAGGAGGCCTTTGGTCAACAGGTTCACGGAGAGAGTGTAGGCTACCAGAGGTAGACCTTGTCTTAATGCCGTGGCCCCTGAGGACAAAATCCGGAAATAGTGTGCTGCTAGTGAGGGCCAGGCTTATTGTGCTGAAGTGTGTTAGGAGGGCAGGGCTTGGCCTGGATGCCTGGCTTCAGAGGGCAAGGCCTGGTCCAAATGTTGAGATATGGGAAGCTGGGCTTAGCACAGAAGCAGAGCATAGGAGTCCACTGTGGGGTGTAGAAAGGAGGAGCACATGCTCAGGTATAGCAAGCCGGGCCTTGAGTGGATGCTGAGTAGCAGTGAGCAGGATTTGGTGCAGATCCCTGGCTGTGAAGAGCGGTACCCGATCTTGATGAATGGTTCCGGACAGCACCATGTGCACAGCAAGAGCCGGATGAGCGGCTTCGTGCAGATATAGCTGTAGATGCAGTCGCACTTTGCAGGTGGGATGCAGGGCCTGGCGCATATACACAGTGGAGGACTGCGGGTCTATGAAGGGTGGCGTGACTTCACAGGAGAAGGCCTGGGGGCAGGTCAGGGAGTCTTGGAGGTCTGGGCTCGGCTGGGAAGCCAGACTCCCCAGAGAAGCCCAAAGTGCATGGCCATGGCTGCTGAGTTGAGCCCTTTGAAAGGATGGCAGCAAAGGTATGGAGCTCTGAGATGTGGGTGCCTCTGGAAACAGACACCACTATGGGAGCTTGTGAGCCTGGGCCGCCTTCTTGGGACAGAGCTGCTACTGCCCAGCCCTTCGTGGGACCCGTGGCATGGGTTGGACTCCCGCTCCCTGGACAGCGCCCCTTGTGGCTTGCCCTGCGGAGGCTGTGCTACCAGTATGTGCGGTCTGGAGCCCTTGGGCCGTCTCAGGCCCCACGCAGCTCACCTCTGTGTGGCAACTCAGACCGCCCTGGAGCTCAGAATGCCGTTTCCCACAAGCAGTGCATGGAGCATGACCTCGGGTCCTCAGGTCACTGGTGACTGTGGATACCTTGGTGTTGACATCTCCATTGCTGTTCCCACAGGGGTTGCCAAGGCCAGGGACTACTTCATTCTTTGGTCTTGCTGTTAATTCCTTCTGCTCCTTATTTTTAGAGGGAGGAGAAGAGAAGGAGAAAGAAAAAGAGGGAAACTGCAATATATGGTTGCCTCTCACACACCCCCTATTGGGAGCATGCCTCAATGCAGGCAGGTGCCCTGACTGGGAATCCAACAGGTGAGCATTTGGTTCACAGGACGGCACTCAATCCACTGAGACACACGAGCCACCAGCAGGGCAGCTTCTGCCCCTTCTTGAAGCACTATTAGGGAGCCATGGTGCCAAAAGGTCCACGAGAAACTGGACACCGTGGACACCAGTGCTCCGTTGCAGTCTCTGCCTGGGATTGGTCAGCTGGCCTCATGTGATTGCCAGCTTCTCAGCAGTCTGCAATCCAGCCTCAACTAACTCAGAACCAGAGGAGGCACTGCATGACCTCTGGTATCTGCTGGAGAATCAGTGCATTGAATTTCCTATTTTTCCCTGGGCCCCCAGCAGGTGTGTTTGACCGAAGTGGCATGGGGAAAGAGGAGATAAAAGTTGAAAGTAGTTGTCTCAGAACCAGAAGGAACAGTGTGGGGCAGTTTGGGGTTGGTAATTAGATTGGAGATGGTTGAGGAATTTAAAATCAAGTGTTTCTCTTTTCATTCAATGCTAGTATTTACTACTTAACTTTTATCATGTTACCTGTATATAAATATGATTTGAAAATTAAATAATAGGTGATGCATTTGATGTAGAAAATAGTATATGGATTGAGCGGAGACCTGCGAACCAGAGGATCGCGGTTTGATTCCAAGTCAGGGCACATGCCTGGGTTGCAGGCCAGTTCCCTGCAGGCCAACTCCCAGCAGGGGACGCACAAAAGGCAACCATACATTGATGTTTCTCTCCCTCTCTCCTTCCCCTCTAAAGATAAATAAATACATAAAATCTTTTAAAAAAAGAAAATAGTATACAGAAATTTTACATAAGGAATTCAAGGAAATTCTAAGTATGATTTCAAGAAGGTAAATACCACCTCAAGTATACGAGGTCTGTCCATTAGGTATCCAGCCATGTAATATGAAAAACAGAGACATTCATTGAAGAAGACAGAAGAAGCATTGTACATAAGACAATGACACCTCAGTCCCCTTCAAAGTAGGCACTTGGGACTGTAACAGGGTGCAGGGCATGGGTCCCCTGATAATAGGGGAACACTCCTACAGTCCTGTCTTCATGCAGGATTGGGGTGGGCAGGGTTGACCACAGAGGGGAGGTATAGCTGTTAAGATATGTTGCATAACAAAGGAAGTTAATAGCCATGCCTTCCTGAAGGGAAGAGGGCCGCAGCCCAGTGTCATTTGTGTATCTGACTGTGACAACATTCAGGGACTTGTTGTGACATAGCCAGGGTGGAAGTGAGGGGCAGAGGCAGAGGTAGATGCTTACCCTGGATGCTATGTGTCACTGTGACCTCTTGTCCTGAATAAAGATGGCAGCCAAAAGAGGGTCAAAGACACTGGGGAACTGGCAGAAATGGTAGACACTAACGCACCATAGGAAGGGCCAGATCTGAGATCACATAGGAAATTCTGAACCAAGCATTCAAAATTATGGCAGGCTGAAGATCAGAAAGAGAGACACAAGGTCAGAGGATGAGCACACAGAATTTTGCAGAGAAGGCATCATGAGGAGGTCTGCCAGGGAAGTCTGCCAGGGAGGTCTGCCTGAAAAAGAAGTCATGCTGCAAAGATTGGTACTGTGGGAGACACGAGAGATGCTTGGAGCTGAACTGTGACCGGGAATGCTGAGCTGCAGACTTCTGTTCTTCTGAAAGACAGTACCTGTGAGTGGTATGTCCTGAAACTGGCCTGGTTTCACAGAGGGCAGTAGGACTATGTGTTCTGGCCTGCTTTTAAAGGGAATGGACTTACTGGCAGAAATTTGCCATTATTCTAAATCTGTATAGCCTTTAAATAAACAACCCACTTCCTTCTTCACCAAACTCCTGCATTGGAGTCATACTTCTTGGTGGTGTGCAATCAAACCCCACAGCTATTCCAGAACACCACTGGCTGGTTCTGTAACAGGTCCTCACACAGTTTTCTCAGTCACCATCAGCTGCCCCATTGTATTTTCCTGAATCTCATCAATGGTCTGAAATCTCTTCCCTTTTAATGATGATTTTAGTTTTGGGGAAAGCTAGAAGTCTCGGACTTCTGGGCTATAGTGGGATTGAATTACCTGGGTGATATGATGTTTTGCCACAAAACTCCGCACCAGACATGATGCATGAGCGGGCACGTTGTTGTGATAAAGCTGCCAATCACCAGTTGGCCATAGCTGTGGCCTCCTGAATCATACAAATAGTTTCCATGGAGGAACCTTCAGGGGTAATATAAAATTTGATGCAGATTTCTGGCTCTTCCCACTCAGTCATTTTGAATGCCATGGCCACACAGTACACATGTCACTCAATGGCATCTACTGACTCCACTGAGTAGTATAGTGAAGTATGTGCATTCCAGTCCACTCTCCTTGGCTGCCAAGTTACATCAATGTCATACAAACCGCTCTTGTTTTATTAACAATGGCTGGACTTTTTGTCCGCGCAGACTGTATACAAGTCTTAGAGTTACCATCTCCCACTGGTTGATGTTGGTTGTAACTATTTGTTAATTAATATGCATGTATTACTTGTGATCACAGCAGGTTTTAACACTAATTACTCGTCTTTTAATGTGAGAACAACTTGCAAGTCATTGCATTACAGAAATGGGAAGATTTAACTAGAAATTATATCAATTTAAAGTGGCCAAAATGCAGTTTTCTTTTAGTGCCTAAATTTTTTGCATACAAAATTAGAAAATGCCAGCTCTAAAACTGAACTGAATGAATGGGAAGCATATATTGATTTTGAAATTAAAAGTTTCTAGGAGGAGCACAGATAAAATTTTTTGTAAGTTAAAAAGACAGCTGGAGAGTCCCGGAGCTAATGGAGGATGTTAGAAGCAGGGGCCAAAGAAACAAAGGGCTTCACGAAGGCCTCTGCCTGGGTTGCCCATGTGATCGGCCCTCTCCTCACACAAGCAATGGCTTCCAAAGTCCTGCTGCCCTGGTCAGGCAAAGGCACCATGTGCCAGAAGATCACCTAGAACTTTGGCCTCCACCATCTCTCCAGCAGCTGCTTGTTGCAGGAGAACATCAAAGCCAATATAGAAGTTGGTGATATGGCAAAGCAGTACATAGAGAAAGGTGTTTTGGTTCCAGATTATGTGATCACACGCCTAATGATGTCAGAGCTGGAAAATAGGTGTGATCAGCACTGGCTCCTAGACAGTTTTCCTAGGACATTAGTTCAGGCTAAAGCCTTGGACTGAATCAGTGACCTGGATCTAGTGATAACTTTGAACATTCCATTTCAAACACTCAAAGATCACCTTAGCCACTGTTGGATTCACCCTCCTAGGAGGGTATATAACCTGGATTTTAACCCACCTAATGTACATGGGGTTGATGATGTCACTGATGAACCATTGGTCCAGCAGGAGGATGATAAACCTGAAGCAGTTGCTGCCAGGCTGAGACAGTACAAGGACATGGCAAAGCCAGTCATTGAACTATACGAGAGCCAGGGAGTGTTCCACCAATGTTTCAGAATGGACACTAACAAAATCTGGCAATGAAATTTATTCCTGCTGCCTTAAAAATTAAAATAAGTATTCTTCTTCATGCATTGTGATTATCCCCAATGAGGATCCTTTACTATTCCTGGGAGTGACTTCAGTGTAATCATTGCCTTTGGAGTTTGGAGCAGAAGTATAAGAAGTGGGAATGGCCTGATCCCCGATTCCATACTCCTCCTTCACTCCCTTCCTCCTCCCTTATAGCAAAATAGGTAGCTGCAGCCAGTGTCAGGGTAACTCATTGTGTCTCAGCAGTGTTTGCTGTTTTTGAGGTTTTCCAGCAACTGAGGGGCCCTTTGCTAGGTCATATCGGTAAAAGACCAACACCTTTTCTGTGGTTTTTGAAAGATAATGCTTGTTTCATGTCCAGTGGCCTAAAAATACATACATTTCTGGTTTTCCTCAACAAACTCCTTCAATGATTTTGAAAAAGATTAACTTTTTTATAAAAAATGAAATATTTCGAGAAAAATAAAATTCAAGAGACAGCTTTTTTCAGTTTTCATTCTATTGCCACACACGCGGTTCCTTCCCTGTTAGGCAGAAATAATTTGGATGGTCTTTTGTGATTCATACTGTCCTTACAATCTGTGTTCTAAGCAGCTGTGGATTAATTTTGCTTTCCATTATCCTGACAGGCTTATTTAGACCTGAAAACGTTGCTGTGTTTAATACCCTTGCAAACATAAAATAGGTACCATTATCAAAGGCCTACTGAGTGATATGTGCAGTTTTTAGATCTTTATAAATACAGGGTAGGACAAAAGTAGGTACAGTTGTTCACATGGGCAGTAATACATAATTGATAAAAATAATACAAGAGTAAACTACATTTTGTGTGCTCTCAGCTGAAAGCCTACTTTTGCCCTGCCCTGTAGTTCATCTTCCAGGCATCCTGTGAGATAGGCACGGTCCCACATTTATAAAGGAAGAAGCTAGGTCAAAGATATGAAGAAACTTGCCCGGGCTCCTGCTGCCAAACAGTGTAGCCAGGACTCACACTCGGGTTTTCCTGACTGTGCAGCCTGAGTTTGCTCCTGGATGTTAACTTCCTGTTTCCTGTGCCATGCAGCCCATGGAGAGACTGCTTGGTTTTGTTTGTATTTAAAGACAGCCTCACATCAAAAATAACAGAGTTCCCTGTGGTGACTTTCAGCTTTATATGATAGTGTTATGATTCCCTTTGCTTAATTAAGCAAAGGGAGCTGCCATAGGAAAATATGAGCCCTAGGTTCTCCTCTGTAACTACTCATTTATGAATAAAATGAAAGGCTGTCAAAGTAGGCTGGCTTGAGTCTGGGCTAGTCTATGGAAAAGACAAGCTCATGTTCTTCACCTACCCTTTTGTATCCATGGTTTTGAGCCCCTAAAGGGACTTTTAACCTTCAGCCACCCTCAGCCATGGTGCTCAAACATAGGTCTGGGCTCTTGATATCAGAATAAATCACTCCCTCACTGCCACCCCAAACAAGGCCCTGATAATGAACTGATCCTTCCTAAAATTCTGGCAGATGAACCAATGGTGACTGTGCACCTAACACAGGGTAACCCCGACTTTATACCATCTCCCTATATTACATTACATATTAACATTATTCTGAATGCCAAGTTCACCCCTTTGCCTACCATCTGATGTGGTGATGCTTCTTCTCATGCACAGTTCTGGAGGAACCAGGAGAGACTAGCTTCCTGTCTTAACTGCCTCCTCCAGTGTTACTCCCTATCACCCCCCAGGAACCAAGCTCAGATTAGCTTCAGGTTCAGTCAGGTTATACCTGACTCTTTTGGTGGGGAAAGGAAAAGGTGATAATAGCAATGGGTGAGAGAGGTGCTGCTTTGGCTTTTCCTGACACTTAAAGTGTTGTTGCACCCTGGCTAGCGTGGCTCATTGGATTGAGTGTCTGCTTGTGAACCAAAGGGTCACCAGTTCAATTGCTGGTCAGGGCAGAGGCCTGGGTTGAGGGCCAGGTACCCTGTGCGGGGTGTGTGAGAGGCAACCACACATTGGGGTTTATCTCTCTCTTTTTCTCCTTCCCTTCCCCTCTCTAAAAATAAATAAATAAAATCTTTTAAAAAATGTTGTTGAGACAGGATAATGTAAGAAAGATGCCTGTGTAAACCCATTAATAGGGCTTTTATAAAATTTAGTTCACTGGAACCTGAGTTCAGTATTTAACTTTAGCTCTTTGTCTAAACAGTTTACCAGTCTGCTGGAGGTCTTTGCTCAAATCATAAACACCACAAATTTCCAAATGTTATGGTATAGGCATTCTTAGCAGTTACTGGTAATTGCTACTTCATGCTAAGCACATTACAAGCATTGTCTAATTAAATCCTTAACAATTACCCTAGGTAATGGATATAATTTCAATTATCTTGCCTCCTCATATTTAAAAACTGAAATAATCCTGTTTATGTGAACTTGGGCCTTTTTAGTACCTTTCTTTAGTTTGAGTTCTCCATTCTCATTCATAGGTAAAACAATGTATTTGCTACCACCCGGAATCTTTGGTTTTTGTCTCTCTGGTGCTGAGAGAGGAAATGGGCACTCAGTGCATCCTGGCGTTAGTTACACACTGTACAGACAGAAGGCATCGGCTCATCTGTATTCTGCCTGGCTTATGGGATCTTGGGAGGCATCTATTTCTACTTGATGAATTTCATTTATTACCTTTCATTTAAAAGACAGTATCTTCTCTTGCTGCAGTTAATTTTGCCAGAGAGGCAATTCATAAGGCACAGTCATATTCACAGTATGAATTGCTTCTTTCTTCCCCTCCATTTTTAGTAACTCTCTTGTCTATTTGGTGTCTCAAAAGAATAACCCAGTAATGGAGATTTCTTTTAATATAGGAATATGGTCTGGTCATAAGTTACCATCTTTTTCCATATAAAACTGACCCAGTCTGGTTTCCAGAGGAGCAGTGTGCAACAGACAGGTGTCAGGAAACCATGAAGCCATATTTCAACTATGAAGAAAAATCTGCTTACTGCATCTGCTCAGATATATTATAATTGCAATTGTTTTTAAATGCCATACCTATCTTTCTTTTAACCAATTGCACAATTCTTGACAAAATAAATGCCATTATATGTATGTTTCAGGGAATTCTCCAATTTAGTTAGTGTGTGTGTGTGTGTGTGTGTGTGTGTGTGAGAGAGAGAGAGAGAGAGAGAATGAGAAAGAGATAGAGATGGTAAAACATTTCCAAAAGGAAGAAAAGTTTTGTATGGCATGGATAGTCCTTCCTTCCTTAGTGATAATTAGGCTATTATTCCAGGAAGTTCAGTAACTTTGAAATAAAATATTTCGTGTTTAAAACTTTTGAAAGGAGCAGTGCACCTAGAAGATTCTCCCTGGAGTTAGTGTGTGTCTAACTCCATTTCATTAAACCCTTCTTTTCTTTATTTTAAAGCTTTGGCTAGTGGGGATAAAAAGAAATGATGAATGGAACAGCATTTTCCTCCATTCCCCTTTCAAAGACCCTGCTCCTTTACCGGTTACCCTATTTTAATCCTTCAGGTGTCACACAGATCCAACACAGTTTATGTAGCTTAACACATGTCATCCGCTTTCATCCTCACCACACTCTGGGGAACATACACTCTTATTGCGCCTACTTGTCAAATGAGGAAACCTAGGATGCCGGACGCACCAGCTCTTCAGGGGACACACAGTGAGTCAGTAGGAACCCCAGAATTCTGACTCCAGAGCCAAGACCCAGAGGCAACAAGATCTCAAGTCACAAAGTCGCTCTGAGCCTCAATTTCCACATCTGTAAAATGGGCATAAATGTAGGCTCTCTGAACTGAGGTTGTGAGACTTGGTGCGGTTAGAGAGATTCACTTGTTCTAGTATTTGGACGTCCGTGGGGTTATTCAAGGACAAGTACTTACTAGCTTTTAAAATCAGTGTCCTGAGAAATATTACCTTTAGTTCCCACATTGTTAATGGCATTCCCAACAGGCGTTTGGTCTCTTTCCCGAGTTTCACTTTTTTTTCTCCACTTCAGTCTATTGGTGCATTTGGTGGATCCCTTTGTGTTCTTTTGAGGAGCTACTGAGGGGCTCACTATAGACACTCCCTAGCACCAGACATTGGGGAAACGCCCGGGTGGCGGTAGCACAATGTCCAGGAGTAAAGACACTAGGGGATGGAGATTCTGGGGAGGTGGGGGCAGTGGTGGCGGCACAGTGTTTATACCTGACCAAACTCCCACCCAGAAAGCAAACCACCAAACTAAGTAAATATACAGCATTCACAACAAATTGGGAGTACAACTCATCCCCCACATCCCCAAATTAAGTGGATAGGGACAAACCACAAGCCCTTTCCCCTCAGTCAAAACCCATAACGCATGAAGAGAATAAAGCCAGCATTTTTATTTCATTCGTCAAAAATACATCGTGTAAGAGGCAACCTGGAAAAGGGGAGTCTCAACTCAGGGGGTGCAAAGCAGGGCCTTTTTGAGGGAGAAGAGGGCCTGGAATCAAGCAAGGGCCAACAGCAGGTAAGTGCTGGGTGGTGGAGTCTCGGGGAGGAGGAAGAAGCTCCAAAACTCTTGAGCTCTTTCGCTGGCTATAACAGAGCTCCGCCAAACCTCACAGGTGACCTCAGAGCAGGCAGCCCATTCAGCGCAGTGGGGGGAGGCTGATTTGTCTTCGGTCTTGTGAGGCTGCTCAGGGAGGGTCACAGCTCACCTGGGGGAGGTGTAGAGGAGTCAGGGATGCTCTCTATTTCAGCCTGCTCCTCTGAAGAGGCAGGGCTCAGAGCTTCAAACTCCAGGAGCAAGGCCTTTCTAAGGGTAGCAGGGCTAAGATTGGAGATGGAAGCCAGGTCATCAAAATTAGGGGAAGAGGAGGTGGGGCTGTGGCCAGAAACAATGGGGGGTGGAGATGAGGGGCCCTGGTCAGGAAACCCACTGCCGGAGGTGCCGAGGGAGGAGGGCTGGGGGGAGGGGCAAGAAGAAGTGGAGGAGGGATTCTCCACAAACCAGCCAGGGAAAGGATAGAGGCGACCAGGAGGTGAGGGTGAGGAGGCACGCATGCGGACTGCATGCCAGCTCGGCTCGGAAGGAAGGCTTGGGGCCCCAGGATCAGGAGAGCCTGAGGTGCTCTCGACTACAAGGCTTCCTGAGGTGAGCCCAGGGGAAGGAGGCCTCTGGCCAGCAGGCTCAGGCAGAGCGAGTTGGCTGCTAGGGGTAGACCTGCTCTGGGTGGTGAGGTTCCTGGGAACAAAGCCTGAAGCAGTGCTGCTGCTAGAGAGGGCAGAGCTGGAGCTGCTGTGGAGAGCAGGGCTTGACCCGGATGCCTGGGTTGGGAGGGCAGCTCCTGGTCCAGATTCGCGGCTCTGGGAAGCGGTGTTTGGCACAGAAGGAGAGTATCCCAGACGACCTCCGGGCCTAGAAGCATGGCGGCTGCGGCGGCGGCGGCGGCGGCCAGTGGAACCTGGAGCAGATGCACCACGCTGGGGATCAGGAACTGGCGAGGGTGCACAGCTGCGTCGGCGAGCAGGACCTGTGGGGGATGTACGGCGGCCGAGAGTACGACCTCGGGCGGATCCTTGGGTCTGAAGAGCGGTACCTGATACTGATGCTTGGTTCCGGCCAGCAGAACGTGGCAGAGCAGGGAAACGACCAGAGCTGGTTGCGGAGCTTCGTGCTGCTGCAGCTGTAGATGCAGAGGCACTTCTCAGGCGCGATGCGGGGCCTCGCAGGGTGGCGCGGCTCCGTAGGACAGGGCCTGTCTGGGAAGCCAGACTTCCCGGTGAAGCCCTAGGTGAACGGCGGCGGCTGCTGAGTTCTGCTCTCGGAGATGATGGCGGCAAAGGCAGGGAGCTCTGATACGCCGGTGCCTCTGGAAACAGAGAGCGCCGTGGAAGCTTGTGAGCCCGGGCCGCCTTCTTGCGGCTCTGCCGCTCCCACCCACGGCCGTTCACGGGGCCCGTGGTGTCGGTCGGTCGCCCGCTGGCCTGGACACCGCCCCTCCCGGCTTGCCCTGCGGCGGCCGCGCTGCCCACGAGTGCGGTCTGGCGC
This sequence comes from Sturnira hondurensis, assembly GCF_014824575.4. Taxonomy (NCBI): domain Eukaryota; kingdom Metazoa; phylum Chordata; class Mammalia; order Chiroptera; family Phyllostomidae; genus Sturnira; species Sturnira hondurensis. The sequence continues at coordinate 212,751 of NW_028096072.1, forward strand.
CCTTGGGCGGTCTCGAGCGCCACACAGCTCACCTCCGTGTGGGGACTCAGACCGCTTGGAGCTCAGGACACCCGCTTTCCCACACGCAGGGCATGGGTGCCGCCCCGGGACCTCCCCAGCCGTGGGAAATGCTACCGGGGTCCGCCATGAGGCAGCAGCAGGCACCTGCTGCGCCACCGGACAGACCAGCCCCACCTGATAGAGACGGGTCACTCGAGACAGTGGACACCGAGGGGCCGGCTTCAGCTTTGCTGGTCCCGCTTGAGTCGCCAAGGGCAGCGAAGACTTCCATCTTCGGTCCTGGGGGCCCCTCACCCTGCTGTTGCTTCTGCTCCTTCTCCAAGTGAGACTGGGTGGCCATGGCTCCAAGTTCTTCCTCAGACACAGGAGAGTGAGGACGCGGACGCTGCTTGCGCTAGAGCTAGAGCTGGCGGTGTGAGGTAGCTGGGCGTGGCCTGTGGAGTCTCCGCCTCGGATTGGTCAGCTGTTGTCACGCGACTGTCAGATTTCCGAGCACAGCAACAGGGCTGCAACCCGCGCAGAACCCAAGTGTGCACTCCACGCCCCCTAGAGTCCTCTTGCGTATTCGGTGCTGCGTGTTCCCCATCTTTCCCTGGTCATGTGTTTGGTGGGGGGAGGATTGTGTTTGAAGGGAGAGAGCAGAGGCTGGGAGGCTGTCCATATAAACAATTTGAGTCGCCCCAAAGCACCTTAGCTTCTCAGCACCATGGTTGTGGTGGCTCAGCCTCAAGCGAAAGCTTGAAAAAAATACCACACCAGATGACATGAGATATCCCTGAGCCAGGCGTCCTTCCTGGAGTCTGGTCAGGACACTGGGCGCCTCCGTGGTGACCCAGAGGGGATGTTCCCAGAACCCCTCCAGGCATTTGAACAAAGTGAAACAAGGCTCTGTTTCGAGAGCAGCCTGAAGGCGAGAAAAAGGGTGGAGCCCACAGTCTTGGCTGCAGAGGTTCAGCACTGCCGCCAGGCACGGGCATGGGGCGGGGTGTGGGTGGTGAGATGGTTGAGTATTACAGTAAGGTGCACCCCCTGCCTTACGTCTCCAACTGCCTGGGATTCCAGGTGATACTGTCCTTAAATATCTATCAGCACTTGCTGCGGGTGCGTGGTAATCCTCTGATGAATGTATTGTATTATACATCCTCTTATTTGGCCTACTCTTTTATTTCTGTTAATATAAACATGATATGATGCACAAACTTGACCTTCAATATGTGGAGACTGATTTTTAATCATTGGTGTGAAAGGGCTGCCTGTTCGGCACCCCAAACAGAACAGCAAATGTAAGAGAGCTGGCACCTAAACTCTCACTCACCCGTGAGCAAGGACTGGGAGCCTCTACTTACATGTTGGGAGAAAAGCCATTCACACATATTTCATGGTTTATTTTATTTTATGACATGGAGTCACTTATCCACAGGTATTGTCTGGTAACCTGCTTTGGGAGTCCCAGAAAATACTCTTTCCTAGTCAGTAAATAAATTTCCACAGGCCCATTTTTTTAAGTACAAAATACTCCGTTTACAGAAGAAGCTTACAATTCCAAACATTCCAATATTAACATGGTTCCAAATTTTCACTCTCTGTGACACATCACTGTGAAGCACACCCTTCTCACTGAACATTGTTCATGTCCTTGATCATGTCCTTGTTATGGACAAATTCCCAGGAAAAAAATTCTTGGTACAGGCCAAGCACGCTTGTCACTTTTTGATTAGGACGTTAGCTAGAGGTTCTCCTGAAAGCCACTGTCTGAGCAATTGTGGCTGAATGCAATGGGATGCTTACTGGATCGGATGAGCATGTGGACAGGAAACACAAAGCAAGACAGACTGGAATGGTCTTGGGAGTGTTAAATAATAAGGAATGGAAAGTGGATTTGAAATGAAATGCAGGAAGGGGTGAAATGGAGACCCTCTGCAGTGGACACTGGAATGAAACAGGAAATGGAACACGGACTTGAACAGGATGTAGAAAGGAATATTGAGCAGGGTGGAAATTGAATGGAAAAATGGGATGGGTGGGAAGGGGCGGGGCAAGCAAGTCCCTAACGGCGTGTGGAATAAAAAACATATGTGATGAGATGTGAGAAGACGAATGTGATGGAATATGCAGTGAAGTAGAATATTGAAGAAGATGGGAGAAAATCAAAATTCAATGGGAAGGAATCATAGAAAGGAGCAGAACATACAATGTCATGACATGAAAGGACTGTGAAATCTGCACTACAGATAAAAAGTACTGCTCAATGGAGTAGAAATGAATGGAATGAAGTATAGAATACAAGGTCATGAGGGGGGAGTAGACAATGAATAGAGGCAAAATGGAGCAGAACACGGAAAACAAAGTACTGATGACGTGCCGGATGTAGTCCGATGAAGAATGGATGAAGACGATGGAAAGCGCTCCGGGCATCTCCCACTCGGTAACATAGCGTCAGGGAACAATGACCATTTGATCGTGCTCAGGCACTCTACAGCACTGGAGTTCAGACAGGGCAGAGTGGGGATGGCTTGGGTCTGCTCCCATGTGTCCTCCATCTGAGGCCTCAGCTGGGAACACTTCATTGGACGTGAGGTCATGAGGGAAGGGAAGCCATCAGTGATGACTCTTAGATTTTGGGCAGAGTATCTGGGTGGACGTTAGCGCCACTTCCTGGAACTGGCAAGACTTGCAGACTGGAGACACACCAGGGATTGGTGACCCTCCTGGGAAACAAAAACTCCAGAGGAGCATGTTTTGTTTGCCTCATCCCTGTCTATTCGGAATGTTTTCAGCGAGCGTAGATTACTCTTACACGCAGAAAAATACAGCTATTTACATGTTAGAAAGCAACTAATTTTTAATGTTCACTTATGCCTTAAGCTGTGGTAAGAGATGAAGCACTCTCCTGTGCTGCTGGAAGGGGTTAAACACGCACAGCGCCTTGCTAGATGGAAACTTGTCGAGACACATAAAAGTCACAAACACGAAATCCATTTGATGCTACAATTCCTCTTCTAGGCACTGAATCTGGAGAAAAGATACAAATGTATGTATCTTCCCACAGTGTTACATGATCAAATGTGATTATTTCAGTGTCACTTATTTTTAAAAATGGAAACCACCTAAACTTCCAGCAAGACAGTGGATATCCATAAAGTAAACGTATGCAGTTCTTGTAGGATGTTTTCGAATAACGTTTACTGCTGTTGGAAAGTGGCTGTTTTAGGCAAATGAAAATCACACACTGATGTGTATTTACAACNAGTTTTTGAAGGTAAGGACTCTCACCAATTGTTTCTCCGAGTCGACTGATCAGGACAGCCCCCGACATGCTAGTGTTCAGGAAATGTGTATGTATGTCTAAACGGGAGCACTCACTCTATGCCAGGCCCAGAAGTTGAACGACTACTGGCATGTTATACAACAAAAGGCAGACTTTTTCAAAAATATACTAATTACTTTTACTATTTCAGATAGTGGTTAAAATGGTAAAAGGTCGTGGGGAAACAGCTAAGCCGTGGCTTCGAAATTGCTCAGTAATCACTGTGCCTGCTGCAATGTCCGTGCCTTCACCTGTGTACAACGGAATCAGTGCGAGGCCTGACATGCATCCCATTTCTCTGCCTGGATATCTGTCTTTGTACCTGCATGAGCTCGGATGTCCATAAAATGCGCACTGAACTTTATCAACGGACACATGCAAAGGAAACGTCGGAGACATTTTCTCACACACGTGTTCTCATACAAGTGGCCTGAGCCCTCCCCCTTAATTTCCCCACCCTCTTCCTCCGTTTGGCCCTCTCCCCACCCCTCCCCGCAAGGCCTGACGACCCCCTCCTCTAGCCGTCCATTCAGATGTCACCGGCACGAGTCTGGAATGACTAGTCGGTGCTTGGAGGCCAGATTCGGGGCGTGTTTCTTGCCAATCTCAGTCTATGGGCACTCGGTGTCCTGGTTGGACTGGGCCTTGGCACAAACCTTCATGGAACTGAGACGATCCGGGTTTATTACTTTTGAGATGGGGAAATGACAGAGCCCACCCGTGGCCACACAGAGGTGAGAGACAGATGGGGAGACAGAGACAGACAGAGAGGCAGACAGCTAGGCCTGGGAGACTGTTTGAATAGGGATTGAGGGTGGGGCCGAGGATTTCACTGGCTCCCTCTTCACTGGTGGTGAATTTAAAGAGCAAGGAGAGAGTAAACACTAAGGAGCCCAAGTGATTCCAAGTTCTTGACATCAACCATAATCTCTGGACCATAGGAGACTTCAGTGGAGGGACATGCCTGCCTCTTGGCCTCGTCCAGTGGCTGTCCCTGGGTTTCCTGGAGAGAGCCCGGTTGGCAATGGGTGCCTCTTGGACACGGGCTAGGAACGCTCACGTGGGCCCTGGTGTTATTCCGAGCAGCAGAACAGTGTCCTGGCCTACACTCCCGTCCGCCTCCCTGCGGGTTTGAAGGAGCCCATGTGTATTTGACAACTACCCTGCTAGTTGAGTGGACATTCTCGATCCTGTGGACGTCATCCTGACTGACACCTATCCCTCTCTCCAGCAGGGGACTTTGGGAACAGAGACCAAGACCATTGATTTCACCACAGCTGGCCGGATCCCAGGTCAGGGTCAGGGAAGGCTCCTCTCAGAGGACGTGATCACCGAGTAGACGCCGTGCTGCCCCTTTTACAGCAGAGGAGACTGAGGGCCAGAGAGGTTCCGTAGCCTGCTCAAGGTGGGACAGGCAGACAGAGACGGGGCCAGTTTTCAAGCCCAGGTCTGTCTGGCCCCAGTGCACACGCACTGGGCATTACTCACAGCTCACTCTCGTGTCAGTATCGCCTGCTTTTAGTCATGCTTTCTGGGGCACTGCTTCCTGTAATTTCCCTTAAAAATTCCAATTCATGAAGTGTTAGGATGAGCTACACACTTTGTGAGGCCCAGTGGGGATAAAAAGAAATGATGAATGGAACAGCATTTTCCTCCATTCCCCTTTCAAAGACCCTGCTCCTTTACCGGTTACCCTATTTTAATCCTTCAGGTGTCACACAGATCCAACACAGTTTATGTAGCTTAACACATGTCATCCGCTTTCATCCTCACCACACTCTGGGGAACATACACTCTTATTGCGCCTACTTGTCAAATGAGGAAACCTAGGATGCCGGACGCACCAGCTCTTCTGGGGGGACACACAGTGAGTCAGTAGGAACCCCAGAATTCTGACTCCAGAGCCAAGACCCAGAGGCAACAAGATCTCAAGTCACAAAGTCGCTCTGAGCCTCAATTTCCACATCTGTAAAATGGGCATAAATGTAGGCTCTCTGAACTGAGGTTGTGAGACTTGGTGCGGTTAGAAAGATTCACTTGTTCTAGTATTTGGACGTCCGTGGGGTTATTCAAGGACAAGTACTTACTAGCTTTTAAAATCAGCGTCCTGAGAAATATTACCTTTAGTTCCCACATTGTTAATGGCATGCCCAACAGGCGTTTGGTCTCTTTCCCGAGTTTCACTTTTTTTTCTCCACTTCAGTCTATTGGTGCATTTGGTGGATCCCTTTGTGTTCTTTTGAGGAGCTACTGAGGGGCTCACTATAGACACTCCCTAGCACCAGACATTGGGGAAACGCCCGGGTGGCGGTAGCACAATGTCCAGGAGTAAAGACACTAGGGGATGGAGATTCTGGGGAGGTGGGGGCAGAGTTTTTATACCTGACCAAACTCCCACCCAGAAAGCAAACCACCAGACTAAGTAAATATACAGCATTCACAATAAATTGGGATTACAACTCATCCCCCACATCCCCAAATTAAGTGGATAAGGACAAACCACAAGCCCTTTCCCCTCAGTCAAAACCCATAACGCATGAAGAGAATAAAGGCAGCATTTTTATTTCATTTGTCAAAAATTCATCGTGTAAGAGGCAACCTGGAAAAGGGGAATCTCAACTGGGGGGGGGGGGCAAAGCCAGGCGTGGAATCAAGGGCCAACAGCAGGTAAGTGCTGGGTGGTGGAGTCTCGGGGAGGAGGAGGAAGCTCCAAAACTCTTGAGCTCTGTCGCTGGCTGTAACAGAGCTCCGCCAAACCTCACAGGTGACCTCAGAGCAGGCAGCCCATTCAGCGCAGTGGGGGGAGGCTGATTCGTCTTGGGTCTTGTGAGGCTGCTCAGGGAGGGTCACAGCTCACCTGGGGGAGGTGTAGGGGAGTCAGGGATGCTCTCTATTTGAGCCTCTTCTCCTGGAGGGGCAGGGCTCAGAGCATCAAACTCCAGGAGCAAGGCTCTTCTAAGGCTAGCAGGGCTAGAGCCCAGGTCATGAAAATTAGGGGAAGAGGAGGAGGAGCTGTGGTCAGAAACATTAGGTGGGGGGAGATGAGGGGCCCTGGTCAGGAAACCCATTGGCGGAGGGGCGGGGGCGCTGCGAGGGACGGGCAAGAAGAAGAGGGGGAGGGATTCTCAACAAACCTGCCAGGGAAGGATAGAGGCGACCAGGAGGTGAGGGTGAGGAGGCACGCATGCGGACTGCACTCCAGCGTGGCTGGGAAGGAAGGATTGGAGCCCCGAGATCAGGAGAGCTTGAGCTCCTCTGGAAGACAAGGCTTACTGAGGCGAGCCCAGGAGAAGGAGGCCTCTGGCCAGCAGGCTCAGGGAGACAGGGGCGGCTGCTAGGGGCAGACCTTCCCTGGGTGGGGCGCCTCCGGGGGACAAAGCCTGCAGTCGCGCTGCTGCGAGGGAGGACAAGGCTTATTGGGATTATCGGGCTTATTGGGCTGGAGCGGATGCAGAGGGCAGGGCTTGGCCCGGATGCGGGGATTCGGAGGGCAGGGCCTGGTCCAGATGCGCGACTCCGGGAAGCTGGGCTTGGCGCAGAAGCAGAGCATCCCAGACCACCGCTGGGCCTGGGAGCGTGGCGGCTGTGGCCAGAGGACTCTGGAGTGGATGCGCAGCGCTGGCGAGCAGGACCTGGCATAGGTGCACATCGGCGGCGAGCAGGACCTGGAGGGGACCCACGGCGGCGGCGAGCAGGACCCGGAGGGGACCCACGGGGGCGAGGAGCAGGACCTGGAGGGGTCGCACGGCGGCGGCGAGCAGGCCCTGGTGCGGATCCACGGCGGCGGCGAGCAGGACCTGGAGGGGTCGCACGGCGGCGGCGAGCAGGACCTGGTGCGGATCCACGGCGGCGGCGAGCAGGACCTGGTGCGGACCCAGGGCTGTGAAGAGCGGTACCGGACCTGGACGCGTGGTCCGGGACAGCACAACGTGGCGGCGCACGTGCAGGGCGACAGCTGGGTGCGGGGCCTCGCGCAGCTGCAGCTGCAGCTGCAGCTGCACTCCGCGGGCGGGAGGCAGGGCCTGGCTCAGATGCCCAGCGGCGGACAGCAGGGCCTTGCCGCGGTGCACAGAAGGAGCAGGCAGCAGGGCCGCGCAGGGTGGTGCGGCTTCGAAGGACAGGGCCTGGCGGCGGCGGCGGCGGGGTGGTGCGGCTTTGGAGGCCCGGGACGCTCTGGGACTCGGAACTCGATGGAGAAGCCCGAGGTGCACGGCTGCGGCTGCTGGGCTCCGACCTTGGAGAGGATGGCGGCAAAGGCACGGAGCTCCTTGGCGCAGGTGCCTCTGGAAACAGAGAGCGCCGTGGAAGCTTGTGAGCCTGGGCCGCCTTCTTTCGGCTGTGCCGCTTTCGCCCACGGCCGTTCACGGGGCCCGTGGTGTGGGTCGGTCGCCTGCTGGCCTGGACACCGCCCCTCCCGGCTTGCCCTGCGGAGGCCGCGCTGCCCACGTGTGCGGTCTGGCGCCCTTGGGCGGTCTCGGGCGCCACACAGCTCACCTCTGTGTGGGGTCTCAGACCGCCCTGGAGCTCAGGACACCCGCTTTCCCGCACGCAGGGCATGGAGGGCCGCCCCGGGACCTCCCCAGCGTTGGAACTGGCTTCGGCCATGACGCAGAGGAGGGCCGCGTCACCGAACAGAGCACCCCCACCCGATGGAAACCCTATGCTCCAGACCGTGGGCGCCAAGGGGCCCGGCATCGCCGTGGCCGGTTCCACGGGCATAGCCAGGGACAGCGACGACTTTGTTCTTTGGCCCTGGGGGCCCCTCACCCCACTGTTGCTTCTGCTCCTTCTCCAAGTGAGACTGGGTGGCCATGGCTCCAAGTTCTCTCTCAGACACCGGAGAGTGAGGTCGCAGACGCTGCTCGTCCAGCAGTGCGGGGTGGGAGGAATGAGGCGCTGGGCGGGCCCCGTGGACTCCCCGCCTCGGATTGGTCAGCCGTTGTCACGCGACTGTCAGCTTCTCCGCGCGCGCCCCAGCCCAGCTGCAACTGGCGCGGAACCCAAGGGTGCACTCCACGCCCCCTGGAGTCCGCTCCCGAGCTCTGTGCAGCGCATTCCCCATCCTTCCCCGGCCCCCCAGTACGTTGTGTTTGGAGGGGAGAGGGCAGAGGCTGGGAGGCTGTCCACTTGAACAATTTGAGGCGTCCCAAATCAGCTTAGCCTGTCCGCTCCACGCTTGGGGTGGCTCAACCGCAGGCGGCAGCTTCAAAGAAATACCACGCCAGATGACATGAGATATCCCCGAGCCAGGCGTCCTTGACTAGGAATCTGGTCAGGGCACTGGGCGCCTGCCTCCTGACTCAGAGGGGACTTTCGCAGAACCCCTCCAGGCATCTGAACAACCCGACACCAGGGTCTGTTTCCAGAGCAGCCTGAAGGCAAGAAAAAGGGTGGGGCCCACAGTCTTGGCTGCAGAGGTTCAGCACTGCCGCCAGGCACGGACATGGGGCGGGGTGTGGGTGGTGAGATGGTTGAGTGTTACAGTAAGATGCACCCCATGCCTCACGTCTCCAACTGCCTGGGATTCCAGGTGATACTGTCCTTAAATATCTATCAGCACTTGCTGCGGGTGCGTGGTAACCCTCTGATGAATGTATTGTATTATACATCCTCTTATTTGGCCTACTCTTTTATTTCTGTTAATATAAACATGATATGATGCACAAACTTGACCTTCAATATGTGGAGACTGATTTTTAATCATTGGTGTGAAAGGGCTGCCTGTTCGGCACCCCAAACAGAACAGCAAATGTAAGAGAGCTGGCACCTAAACTCTCACTCACCCGTGAGCAAGGACTGGGAGCCTCTACTTACATGTTGGGAGAAAAGCCATTCACACATATTTCATGGTTTATTTTATTTTGTGACATGGAGTCACTTATCCACAGGTATTGTCTGGTAACCTGCTTTGGGAGTCCCAGAAAACACTCTTTCCATGTCAGTAAATAAATTTCCACAGGCCCATTTTTTTTAAGTACAAAATACTCCGTTTACAGAAGAAGCTTACAATTCCAAACATTCCAATATTAACATGGTTCACTCTCTGTGATGCATCACTGTGAAGCACACCCTTCTCACTGAACATTGTTCATGTCCTTGATCGTGTCCTTGTTATGGACAAATTCCCAGGAAAAAAATTCTTGGCACAGGCCAGGCATGCTTGTCACTTTTTGATTAGGACGTTAGCTAGAGGTTCTCCTGAAAGCCACTGTCTGAGCAATTGTGGCGGAATGCAATGGGATGCTTACTGGACCGGATGAGCATGTGGACAGGAAACACAAAGCAAGACAGACTGGAATGGTCTTGGGAGTGTTAAATAATAAGGAATGGAAAGCGGATTTGAAATGAAATGCAGGAAGGGGTGAAATGGAGACCCTCTGCAGTGGACACTGGAACGAAACAGGAAATGGAACACGGACTTGAACAGGATGTACTGTAGAAAGGAATATTGAGCAGGGTGGAAATTGAATGGAAAAATGGGATGGGTGGGAAGGGGCGGGGCAAGCAAGTCCCTAACGGCGTGTGGAATAAAAAACATATGTGATGAGATGTGAGAAGACGAATGCGATGGAATATGCAGTGAAGTAGAATATTGAAGAAGATGGGAGAAAATCAAAATTCAATGGGAAGGAATCATAGAAAGGAGCAGAACATACAATGTCATGACATGAAAGGACTGTGAAATCTGCACTACAGATAAAAAGTACTGCTCAATGGAGTAGAAATGAATGGAATGAAGTATAGAATACAAGGTCGTGAGGGGGGAGTAGACAATGAATGGAGGCAAAATGGAGCAGAACACGGAAAACAAAGTACTGATGACGTGCCGGATGTAGTCCGATGAAGAATGGATGAAGACGATGGAATGCGCTCCGGGCATCTCCCACTCGGTAACATAGCGTCAGGGAACAATGACCATTTGATCGTGCTCAGGCACTCTACAGCACTGGAGTTCAGACAGGGCAGAGTGGGGATGGCTTGGGTCTGCTCCCCATGTGTCCTCCATCTGAGGCCTCAGCTGGGAACACTTCATTGGACGTGAGGTCATGAGGGAAGGGGAGCCATCAGTGATGACTCTTAGATTTTGGGCAGAGTATCTGGGTGGACGTTAGCGCCACTTCCTGGAACTGGCAAGACTTGCAGACTGGAGACACACCAGGGATTGGTGACCCTCCTGGGAAACAAAAACTCCAGAGGAGCATGTTTTGTTTGCCTCATCCCTGTCTATTCGGAATGTTTTCAGCGAGCGTAGATTACTCTTACACGCAGAAAAATACAGCTATTTACATGTTAGAAAGCAACTAATTTTTAACGTTCACTTATGCCTTAAGCTGTGGTAAGAGATGAAGCACTCTCCTGTGCTGCTGGAAGGGGTTAAACACGCACAGCGCCTTGCTAGATGGAAACTTGTCGAGACACATAAAAGTCACAAACACGAAATCCATTTGATGCTACAATTCCTCTTCTAGGCACTGAATCTGGAGAAAAGATACAAATGTATGTATCTTCCCACAGTGTTACATGATCAAATGTGATTATTTCAGTGTCACTTATTTTTAAAAATGGAAACCACCTAAACTTCCAGCAAGACAGTGGATATCCATAAAGTAAACGTATGCAGTTCTTGTAGGATGTTTTCAAATAACGTTTATTGCTGTTGGAAAGTGGCTGTTTTAGGCAAATGAAAATCACACACTGATGTGTATTTACAACTGTCCGTCCATTCTTCTATATACCTAGCATTCTTTGTATATGGACATCTCATACACTGTACGATGATGGTGCTCACCAAGGGACATCCTGTGCTCCAAGGGACACTTGGCAACGTTTTAAGACATTTTTGTTTACCACAATCGGGGGAAGGGGAAGGTACTGCTGGCGTCGGGTGGATCAAAGCTAGGCGCGTTGCTTAACCTCCTTGAGTGCACAAGGCAGCCTCTTACAACAGAAAGTTATCTGATCCTTTGTGCCGGTACCGTCCAGATTGGCAGACCCTGCAGTAGAGCATTGAAACAATTTGGGAAAATGTAAAACAAAGTTTAAATCACAGGCAAGCCTGCTAGCGATCAACAGCTATTGTTAAAAGTTTGATATGTGTGTGTGTTAAACTTTCTAGGATAATGTTGTATAATCACCAGAGGCCTATGTGTGAGTTCTCAAGTATGGAACTTATTAGTCTATGCTTAGGAAATGCTATATCTTGAGAAGTGTGAATGCAGCTCATTTGGAGGGAGGGACATTCCACCAGTATCAACCCATCGTCGCCTATCTCCTGATTCCCAACTTTCTGACCAAAGGGTTCCTTTCCAAGTAGCCACATAGTTGGTGAAAATAGAGTCTTTGGGCCGAGTTCTCTCAGCTCCTGAAGAAATGAAAGAGACACCACAGATTACTTACATTAAAAATATAAAAACATGTATCTAATCCAACGTTGTAATTCCCAGATGAATATAGTATGAGTAGCGGATATATGGTCACTATGACAAAATTCAATTGAATTTCTATACACCAGCGTTAAAATTATAAAGAGAAAAACATTTAAACACCGTTTCTCATGGCATCAGGAAACAGCAAACACCCAAGCACGAATCTGACAGGGCAGAGGTCTGACAAAGACCTCTGCACACGGTCACATAACGTTGCCCACAGAAACTAAAGAAGACTCACGTAAATCAGAGATATGGCATGCTTGCGCAGTAGAAGAAAATGGTACACAAGTGAATTGAAGAGAGCATTCTTGTGAAAAGTTTCTACAGTTGCCATGCAAGCCGACTCAAATTCCCAGTAGTTTGTTGTTGTTGGTTTGACACTGGAAACTGGCAAGCTGCCTCTAAATTACGTGTGGATGGAGAAGATCCAAGAACAGACAAATCCATGTAAAACAGGACTTTTCCAGGCAGATACCAAGGCTAACTGTGACGCTCTAGTAACTAAGGTAGTGCGGCTTGAGCACACGAACAGACAAACAGAAGACCGACAGAGCAAAGAGAAGGGACCAGGGACCGACTCGCACGAGCACAGTCATCTCAATGACCACACTTGTGCCACTGGCGCGCTCCGGGGGAAGGACAGTGTTCTCAATAAGTGGAGCAGGACCGCACGGATTAACTTGTCGGCTCCTAACTTGTGCCGTACACAAAAATTAACCCCAGAAGTTAGAGGTTATGGAGCATAATGAACGGGTGTATCTTCATGCATGACCTTGGGGTAAGCAAAGCTGTCAGAGACAGGACACAAAAAGCCCCAACGATAGAGGAAAACATCGGTCCTGTGTTAGGACTTTCTCAAAATAAGGACTTCCACTCCTCAAAAGACACATTTGGGGAGTGAGGAGAGAAACCTCAGAATGGGAGGATGGTGTCTGCAACGTGTATGTCTCACAAACGTCTCATGTCCAGAATATAATATCTCCTACAACCAAAAAGGAAAACAGCAATGCAGGGGAAAATTGGCAAACCATTTGAACAGGACCTTCAACAAATAGGGCATCCAAGTACCTGACCAATGGGCAGGTAAGAAGCTGCTCAACCTCACTCACCAGGGACATGCATGTTAGAATCCCAGTGAGGAGATATCACCAGACATGTACCAGAATAGCCAAGGCAACTAACAAAATCCAGGCTTGGCGAGGATAAGGAGGAACTCTGTAAAGCTTCTGGGAGTGTAATTTGATGGCAGCCCTTTGGAAGACCCTTTGCCGTCATCTGCTACAGCTGAATATGTGCATTCTCTGTAACCCAGCAATGCCATCCGTATTGCCTGTTCCTGCCTAACAAACTACCATACGACGTCGCAACTGAAGAACTGTGTCTACTTATTAGCTCACAGTTCTGTAGGTCAGAAGTCTACGGGTGGCAAGGCTTTCTTTGTTGTCTGCTCAGCGTCTCACTGAGTGGTGTTTCTTTGTGGAGGCTCTGAGGCAGATTTCACTTCCAAGATCGTCTGGGTTACTGGACAAATTCAGTTCCACCCTCAGCTCCTGGAGACCATCCGTAGTTCCTTGCCACACGGACCTCTCGGTGCATCCTCTCACAATTGGGTCTCTTGGGGGGCATCGACCACTTTAGGGTCTCACGTGATTGGGCCTGGCCCACCCAAGTTTGAAGGTCCACTCATTTGGGACCATAATCCATCTGCAAAATCTCCTTTCCCATATAACATCATCAGGGACAGGATGCTTCATCAGATTCACGGGCTCCCCTCACAGGCCACAGGAGGGGATTAAACGAGGATGAGGGCCACGAGGAGGAGACACCTTAGAATTCTGCCCACCACAGTCTGCCCTTTGGCCGGCAGTGATCCAGTCTGTCCCGCAGAGAAAATTCACTCACCCAGTTCCACCATCTCCAAAATGTCAGGGCGTTATGGCATCAGCTCAATTCCAAAGGCTCATCACTACAGCTCACAGCCCACAATCTCATCACCTCCATCGTCTAAGCTGGGCACGGGTGAGATTCCTGAGTGTAATCCACGCAATGAGACTCCGGGCCGACGTTTCCTCTCCCACTGGGGACCGATGACACTGAAGTGACAAGCTCTCCTCTCCCGACACACAGTGGTGGGACAGGGATAGGGTAACAGCTATAACCCCTCCGGCTCGATAGGGGAGGAGAGGGGAGGTGGAAAGGACTTAGGGTCCCAAAGCTGTTTGGGAATCCAGCTGGGAAAACACCAGCCAAAATTCTTTGATAAAATTTCAGAGCCTGGAAAAGTCTTCCCTGGCCCTTCGTTCTGACCTCCAGGCCCTTGCTTCCTTCCGCCTTCTGAGCCATCCTTCCTTTTCCATGAAAGGTAGCAGGTGTCCGCTCTTGAGTGGTCTTTGTCATCCAGCTCTCTGCCTGCAGAATAATGGCGGTCCAGCAGGCTCTTTCACTGTGTGCCGGGAACCGCCCTGCCTGGTTTCAGGAGCTGTAAGCCCCCCATGACTAAGGCTGAGTGAGCACCCTTCGGACCGACCATAAGCCGCCCAGGAGACAAAGCTTATCTCCCTGGCAGGAGCGCCGCTTCTGCTCCTTTTTCCGTAACTGACCACCAGTGCTTGGTTGGTTAGCCAATGACGGGTAAGATTCCCCAAGGGAGGATAGACCTAAGACAGGCATGATCATGTGGAGGCCCCAGGGAAGGACTTGGGGGACTATGGAGAAAGGGGGTGATGGACCCTCACCCCTCGGCTTTGACGAAGCCTGAGTCCCTAGTCTGTCTGCAAGAAGTCTCCGGGAATTCCTGGGCTATCTGCCTCCTCTGCCTGACTTAAGCCTGAAACAACGACAGAGGCTGGTGCAGCCCCGTGCGGGAAAGGGCTGGCTCCCCAGGTGATCAGGCCCGAGAAAGGATATGTGAAATCCTGTGAAGCCTGCTTTGCTAAGAATGCTCTAAGTACTACTAATAAAGGCCCCAGCAGGAAATGGGTTTGTTTCCCTTTTAAAAGTTTTGTAGCCTTTTAGCTGATAGACCCTGACTCCGAAGAAGCCCTAATAGTTCTTTGTATGCTATCTATCATTTGATCCTCACTGCCTGACAACGATGAATGAGCTGTACCTGTTTTGCTGTGCAAACTAAACCCAATAAAAGCCTGTCTAGGCTAGGGTCAGCATGCTCTCCCCTTGAGAGAGTGTCCAAGCCGCTCTGAGGCGCTCCCCCCTTGAGGGAGGAGCCGTGCGGTCCCTTTTCCTCCACAGGACTCGGTAGTCCGCACGAGCTTGTCTCGCATCTCATGCCACCAAGCCGCGGGCACCGCGAGCCGGTCGGTGCACGTGTCAATTTTGTACTCGCTCTTTCCCTTCTAGTCCAAGCTCACAGCGTTCCTGCCGATGGAAGTTTCTCAAGAACCTTGTGGGTCTCATGTGCATTTCACAGCGTTCACTCTGGTACACTCAAGCCTCACCCATATATTTCTTCAAGGCAATACCTTCCTTTGGGGGCTCTGCTGAGACAGCTGAGGGACAGCAACCTTGAGCTTCCCAGAGGCCCTCTGGTGTAGTTAAGAAAGTCCACGAGGCACTCCTTTAGTCTCTGGGAGAGGCTTTTTGTGGGACCGAATCCTCTGAACTCTTGTGCTTTCTGAGTGTCAACGTAAGAAACATTCAAACCTGTTGAGAATGTTTGGTGGGTTTACCTGAGCCAAACTGATGGCAGTTGCTGGCAAGCAACTGCTGGGATGGACCGTAACCCAGTGCATCTCAATGCACCGAGAAACACTCCAGAGAATGGCAGTTTAACACCTTATTTTATACGTTTGTGTCAAAGGAGGAGCCATAAGGGGGTCATGTGAAGTCCGTTGGTGACAGGTTAGGGGAGGCAGGAGAAAGCAAAGCAGGGAAACCTCTGGGATTGGAGAAAAGGTAAAGTGATAAGCACATACTGCTTTTACAGAGGTGGGGAAAGGACAGTTCACAATCAACAATTAACGGAACAATGACCCATGAGGGGATTTGTGGTCTCAACTTGGGCCCAAGGAGCTCGGGGGCGGGGCAGGGCGGGGTTGGGGGGCGCGCGGAGGAGGGGAGGGAAGTTACCTTGACATTCCAAAGGTATGTTATGGTAGATGCAAAAAGATAATAGACAGCCTTAGTGAAGGTAAAGATTGATCTTTGCTAGGGAAAAATACCGGCCTAGGATGTGACTACCCACTATGGATGGCTTGTAGTTAATCAGGTTTCATTTTAGATCAGCCTTTGTGGTTACCTTAGGTCTCTGAGTTTGGAAGGGTGCCTCGCAGGCCTCCCCTGAGCTTGTCAGGTTCAGATGCGGCTCCTTTTCTTCCACATTTCCCCTCTTGGTCATAAATCAATCCGAAGGCTGCACTGATGACCAACCACTTGGTTTGCCTAATGAGGTGCCTCGGTGCTGGGAAGGCTATTCCTAGCAAGTCTCAGAGTCAGTGTTTCTCTCGCTGAACAGGGCAGATGCTGGAAGTGGGGCAGGACCATAACCTAGATGGCATTTGAGGTCAAGTTGTTATGATTCAAAAAGGCAGGCGAGTGGGAGGCGGTCAGACCCTCTGTGTCCTTGTTCAAAAGTATTCTCGATCATTTCTAATTATTGAGCTCCCATGATCCGAGTCTTTTTGCTGCTTGCCTTACATTTTCTTTGTCTGCATCTAGTATAGCGTTTACGTAGGAGTAACAGCATTAAGCCAGAAACACCGGTTAGGAATGCAAAACATCTAAGACCAGACAGGGAAGAGTCCGAGGGGAGCAAGCATCCCAGCCAACCGAAAAGCCTTCTTCTACATGTGGCATCACAAAATTTTTCTCACCTAATAATACGCTCTCCTCCTTCGTCCACTGTTATTTGTCCCTTGGACGTGTTCGGCCAGATGAATTGAGACTTTCTACTATCGCAATGTCCAGAAGCTCTCATTTTTCTTCTGGCCACTTTGTTTCCATTGAAATGACTTCATGGGGAGGATTAAGTTCAATCTCTTAATATATTGGACTTTCGGGGTCAACATTATCATAGGTCTTTTTTTTTTAACCTCAGAGTTATTTCACCTATAATTTCAATGTCACGCTATATCCCAGTAGTATTTAACATAAACTTGGCGTTACTACAATAAAAATAACTTGGTTTAGCAGAAGAATTCTCTAACCCTTCACAGCAAAAACGCCCCTTTCCCATATACCATATATTGTTATTTGTTGGGGTAGATAGATTAGGCCAGGACTGGGTGAATTCAGTATTCCATGTAGATGAGGAGCATAACCATTCATCGTTCCAATTTTCCCAGCTACTGTGATGAGTTCCCATTGTTTATTATTTTTAAATATGGCCCGTCTGCTTGCCCTTGGAAGTTTTCTGGTGTTGAGGATGGTCTCTATGCCAGCCAGTTGAACTACTAAGAATTCAAGCTTAGGATCCAACCAAGGTGCCCGAGCTTCTCAGACACAATGTTGTAGATTACATTTCCCATCCCCAATTTTCCTAAATCAAGGGGGACCGTTTGAGTCCCATAAATGTCTGGCCTGGGCTTCTGCACCCACGATAGCTGGCCACTGTTTCAGAACTACTTCAGATTCCATTTGCATTAGCAGAGACCCGCTGAGTTCGGGTACAGGCACGTTCCCATTGTTGGGTTGGTGCATGAGGTTTTTTTATAGGCTGTCGAGTCTGTTCTATCCCTTGAGCTCTGGCCTTGTTAGCTTTTCATGCTGCTTCCCATCCTTTTCTTTCATCTCAAAACAGCAGTCCCTCTCCATGTCCTCTTTTAGATAAAGAGTCCTTCATCAACTGCAAGTTCAGCTTGTCCCAGAACACCAAGGCCAGCCCCTAATCCTCCCACTACCCCGACCCTTATCTCTTGTAGAGGGCCAGTGTTGTTGGAGCCACTAGGAATCTTGTTGCCATTGGGTAGCTATGGCAAGGGAGCTGTTGGGGTATACTGAGCGGACCCAAAAGGTTGAGTTTCCCATGCCAGAGTTAAATGGGTAGAGGCAACCCCCAAATGAGCTAGAGTCTGAGTGTTCCATAGGGCTTCCCACAACCCTCCAGCACGCGAGGAGGGTGGGATACTTACAGACATACCTACCTACCAAGTAATCCCAGTAATTTTTGAAATGAGGACCCGTTGATTTTTTTCTTCTGGTTTCTCGGACACCAGCTACAAGAGCATGGCCGGTGATTCCAAGGACAAGATAATACTGTGACAGACAGATAGGGCATTTCTCTGCAAGTCTTTCCCCATCACATCCAGGCATTTTTCTTAGCTTTTCATCATCCATCCCTATAGCTGTACAGTACTCATTTAGATTGGATGCTTATATAGATCCACGAGGGGAATTATCAGGGAGGTGTTCTTGAAGTGATTTGCCCAAAATGGGTCTTTTGTAATAGATACATCCGCACAGAGAAAAATGTACGAAAGCTTATATTGACAGTAGGACAAGACCGAGGTGTGGCCAACAAAGCGTTAACTTCGTTATCATAACTAATAAATAGAATACTATTGTCTAGGAGGTGGGAAAGATGAGTTAAATTTTTCGTAACTGATAAGGAAGGGAGTCCGGGGAGACAGATATTGTTTCCATTAGGAAGCCATAAGGAGGATAATAACACTATTAAAAATCACTTTATATACATTCGATCAATGGCAGCCTCAATTTGTGAGCATACAGGCCTGGTTGATGTCTTGGGATAGCTGCCTGCCTTCGTGGTCAGTGGCTTCTCGACCTTGAAAAGTCCTTGATGTCTGCTGTAGATGGAGGCTGGTGTCAGAGACAGGGCCAAATGTCCCTCTGCAGTTAGGCCCCAGATGAGCGCCCTTCTAACCACGTTGGAGAGTCTTTAACGTCTTTGCCAACGGACAAAAATCTCCTGCTTGTGATCTTTGAGGTCTTTGTCTCCCAGGAGTGCACTGTGAAATGTTAGTGATTTATGAGCCCCTATAAGCTGGTTCATGAGCCCTTAGTAATAATGCAGAATGTCTCCTTTTAGTAGAGTTGATTCACACATCTCTTCATCTAGATTCATAGGGTGGCTGGTGACGATTTCGTAAGAAGAAAGGCTACGTGTACCATAGATTTCAGGCTGAGGAGTACCATAAGGAGAGCTTTTGGCCAAGGCAGATTAAAAGCTCCTGAAAACCTACCTAGTTGAGTTTTAATTGTATCACTTGTATGTTCTACCAATCCGGAGAACTGGGGGTGAGGGGCACAGTGAAAATACTGCAGAATAGGCCAAATATTACGAATGGATTGCATTGTTTGTCTAGCAAAGGAGTCCCACGGTCACTGACTCAGAGGCAATTCCCCAACTGGGGAACTACTTTAAGATTTTTTTAAAAATCATTTACCTACCATTAAAGCTGCTGCTCTTCTGCAAGGAAATGCTTCAACCCATACAAAATCATAACTAGTACATGTTTTTTGTATCTTGAGATGGTGGCATTTGGATAAAATCCAATGACCATACGTGGATCTAAAGGAAGTGAGAAATGTCCTTGGGCCCCATGGCATGATTTTCCTGGGCTTGGGTCCAGGTATTTTGGGCAGATAGAACATTTGCTCTGTTCTATATGTATGAGCTACAATAGGAGAAGGTTTCCGGTAATACTGTTCACTCCATGAAATCATCTTTTAGGACTGTAATTTGAACTCATCTACGTGTTAAATTACGGTATAGGTAATTGAGCTCCTACAGGTAACGTTGGTTTCTGGTTGGGTCCAAGCCATATCTCTGTCTGTCTCTCTTATTTAAAGGTTTTATTGATTTATTTTTAGAGAGGGGAAGGGAGGGAGAAAGGGAGGGAGAGAAATATCAATGTGTGGTTGCCTCTTGCGCCCCCCCCCCCCACTGGGGACCTGGCCTGAAACCCAGGCATGTTCCCTGACTGAGAATCGAACGGGGGACCCTTTGGTTCACAGGCCAGCGCTCAGTCCACTGAGCCACACCAGCCAGGGCCAAGCCATATCTCTTTGTCTGGGACAAAGTTTCCCCTTTTCATGGCCATGTTCTGTTTTCCTCTGCATCTGCCCATTGGAACTATAAAAGAGAGCTTTTTACGGGTTTGATAGAAATCAAGGGGCATTCTCAGGTCTAGATAATTTGGCTGTTTAATGCTGCCTGTCTTGCTGCAGCATCGGCTAAATACTGTCCTTTTGCTTCCATGGTGGCAGCTTTAGGAAGTGCTGGAATCTTCATAATTGTGAAGTGTTTAAAATTCTGTATGACATTTAAGAATTTTGCAATATACTTTCTTTTCTTTTTTCTTTTTTTTTCTTTTTTTGGCTTTTCTGAGAAAAGTAAGAAGCCTCACTGCTTTAACAATATTCTAAAGTTGTGAGTTACATTGAAGGCATACCTATGATCAGTATAAATATTGGTTTTTTTGTTCTTTGGCCAATTGACAAGTGCAAGCTAGAAAAATTAATTAGGTTTTTTGGACTGATGTTTTTCATGCAAATTAGAACTTTGTGTTATAATGTACTGGAACATGTTGTATCTAAGCCAAAGCCTATGCTGGAACTAAAAAGGCATGCGTCACTGGCTGAATACCTGACCACAAATTTCCCTATGGCCTATTATACAAGCAACTGAGTCATAGCCTCCAGCATCCTCCAGGAAACTGGTGGAATCTTCATTGCCCCTACCCTCTCCCTTCAGCTTTTCCCAGAGGCAAGGCCCATTAATCTCCCTGACTTTTTGTCTCCAAATCAGCCAATCCTGATTGGAGGGCATTGTCTTGCAAATACCTGTACTCAGGACACCTGGGGCAGATCAGCAGGATGACTCACCTTCCCCGGGGGTCTGCTACACACTCTTAAAAACCTTTCTATCTTGCCCTGGCTGCTGTGGCTCTGTGGATTGAGTGCCAACCTGTGAACCAGGTGGTTACTGGTTCCCATGGAGGCACAAGCCTAGGTTGCTGTCCAGGTCCCCTGTGGAGGGCACACATGAATTGATGTTTCTCTCCCTCATTCCCCCTCCCTTCTCCTCCCTCAAACAATAAATAAAATAAAATCTTTAGAAAGAAAACACCCTTTCCCTTGCTGCTATAATATGCTCAGTCTCAGCCTGCCTGATCCCAGTGTCCAACCTCAAATAAAAGCCCTTAGTTGGACATTTTTGGCTTCTGATCCTTTCTTAGCCACCTCGGCTACCTGACACTGTTATGTCCACCATGGATGTTATTGCATATTCAGCTCAGTAACATTCCTGTTTATTTTTCTAAGGTCCATCTGTAAACCAAAACAAACCAGCATTATCAAGGAATTGCTTATAACCATTTCTAGGAACAAGAAGGTGGTCAGGTCATTTTGATTTTAATAAGAGATATAGAGGCTGGGCCATTAAGAAACATTTGGAATCCAGTTGTGACAATATCCAGTCAAACCCAGGAGTCCTCTAAGCTGCTATCTTATTTTTGGAAGAGGAAAAAACAAGATTCCTCTGAGCCTCTTAGAGTTAATTAGTAGGCCATCACTACATATCAGATAATCAAAGTACTTTATCTGGGGTAAACAGAATCAGAGCATGTCCTGTGATATTCTATTGTATTCTTTGGGGAATCTAGTAAACTCCTATAGTATAAAGTAAATTATATACATATTGGATTAGAGTGAAATCTTGTTAATTTAACAGCATCTAAATCAGCTTTTTGTATGAAAGGCAATAGGCTGGACTCTCACATATACATGGGGCCTTACTGTCCAAGTAAATTTGTAATCTTCCTAGGTGAAAGCAAAGAGGTTTACAAATAGAACATAGCTTTTTTACTTTGGTAAAGCTTCCCATGTAACTTTCAGCATCTCAAATAAGTCTGGTTAATTTTTAAATTTCCCTCTACAAGCACAGGGAATAAATCCTTGAGCTATTCCAGGACCCATTGGAACAACTCAACGTCGTTCTCGGTTAGAAAGCCTCTTAAAATTGAACTTTGGGAAGGTTTGTCAAACAAACGTAACCAAAAACCATAATATAAACTGTGTGTGTGTGTGTGTGTGTGTGTGTGTGAATCTGGGTAAAATAAACACATATTTTATGGTAATAACTTTAAAAGACATTGATCAACCTTAAACTAGGTTTAATATTAAATACTTTGTCCAGACCACAGAATCCTGCTTAATTTATATAAGTGTTTTAATTTCTTTAGGCCAATAAAATATTACACCCTGATAATGCCCTCCAGAGGCAGGAAAAAAATGCACTACACATATTGTAACAGGTGTGGATCTAGGTTCAGAACTAGGTGTAGGCTAAGAAGCCCCCAAACTCCCTACAAGCCTGGTTTAGGGGCTGGAAAAAGCAGCAGTGCAGGGATTGAGAGTTATTTTGCATAGCAATAACAGCTGGGTAGCCTCATAGAAATAGAGTAGCCTGCTTGGGGCAGGGAGGTGGGCCTGACTTTGACCTATGATGTAACCAGGAGGCAGCTTCCATGGTTACAGCTCTTGCTCAGAGCTGTAGTTTATGGGTGGCAAGGCTGATTGCTCTATGCCACGTAGCCATGCCTGCGGGCACTATGGCAGCCAAGAAAGGCAGAAAATATGGGAATGCTTGCAGGTGTAGCCAATTGTGGGAGGAGTCAAAAATGGGATTATGGAGGAGGATCCAGGCTGGGATTTAAACAAAAAGGCAGGCTGCAATGTGTGTAGGGGACAATGAAGGACCTGGTGGACCATGCAGGTAAAAAGGGGGTAAAAGGACTCTCGCCAGCCAGCCAGGAGGAGGTGCCACGTGGTTTTGGATTAAGAGCTGGATATCATGGAGATGCAGCTGACAGTGCTTGGAGCCACTGGAGACCTGCCCAGCCAAGCACAGATGACTGGGAGGAACCAGAATTGAGCTGCAGACTTCTGATTTTTTCTTCTGGAAGGCCATACTTCTGAGTAGCATGTTCTGAAACTGGCCTGACTGGGCAAAGCGGGGAGGCAGGACTGTGTGTTTGTGGGTGTACCTTTGTTTCTAAAGGGAGTGAGATTTAACAACAGAATTTCGTCATTATTCTAAACCTGCATAACTTTTTAAAGTATATTTTATTGATTATGCTAATACAGTTGTCCCATTTTGTCTCCCATATCTCCCTCTCTGCCCTATACCACCCCTCTCTCCCGCATCCTCCCGCCACCTTAGTTCACATCCATGGGTCGGACATATAAGTTCATTGCCTTCTCCATTTCCCATGCTATTCTTAACTTCTTCCTGTCTATTTTGTACCTACCATTTATGCCTCTTATTCCCTGTACCTTTTACCCCATTCTCCCCCACTCCCCACCGATAACCCTCCATGTGATCTCCATTTCTGTAATTCTGTTCCTGTTTTAGTTGTTTGCTTAGTTTGTTTTCCTCTTTAAATTCAGTTGTTGATAATTGTGAGTTTGTTGTCATTTTATTGTTCATAGTTTTGATCTTTATTTTTTAGATAACACCCTTTAGTATTTAATATAATAAGGGCTTGATGATGATGAATTCCTTTAATTTGACCTTATCTGGGAAGCACTTTATCTGTCCTTCCATTCAAATGATAGCTTTGCTGGATGGAGTAATGCAGGTTTTAGGTCCTTGCTTTTCATGCCTTCGAATACTTGTTTCCAGCCCCATTTTGCCTGTAAGGTTTCTTTTGAGAAATCAGCTGATAGTCTTATGGGCACTCCTTTGTAGGTAACTGTCTCCTTTTCTCGCTGCTTTTAAGATTCTCTCATTATCTATAATCTTTAATTATGATGTGTCTTGGTATGTTTCTCCTTGGACCTAAATTTTTTGGGATTCTTTGAGCTTCCTGGACTTTCAAATCTATTTCCTTCATCAGATTGGGGAAGTTTTCCTTCATTATTTTTCCAAATAAGTTTTCAATTTTTTGCTCTTCTACTTCTGGCACCATTATGATTCAGATGTTGGAATGTTTAAAGTTGTCCCAGAGGTTCCTCGGCTTCTCCTCATTTTTTTGAATTCTTCTTTCTTCATTCTGTTCCAGTTAGATGTTTATTTCTTTCTTCTGTTCCAAATTGCTGATTGGAGTCCTGTAAACCTGGATAACTTTTAATTAAATAATTTCTTTCTTTTGAACCAAACCCTGGCATTGAGAGCCACAATTCCTACTGGTGGCAGGCAAAGAAGAAGAAACAAAAGATTCATAGGGGGTTGTTTTCTGTAACAATATTATGCAGATGAACACATATTACATTAAAACCATATATAAAGACCATATGAATAATGTGAATTACTAATTTTTCTAGAGAAGACAAAGGCAACTTCAGCTGCTTAAGTTTATAAACTTCAAACTTTCACAAACTTCTATAACCTTCATAACCTTTTATAAAACTTACAAACTTTCATATTTCCACAAACCCTCTTATCCATTCAGAAATAACCATCTTTATACTTCATTTTCTTCCTTGTCCCTCAAAAAGAATTTATCTCACCCTGGCTTGTGTAGCTCAGCACAGGACTGTGAACCAAAGCATTGAGCACTTGCTTGGGTCGCAGGCCAGGTCCCCAGTCAGGGCCCACAAGAGGCAACCACACATTGATGTTTCTCTTCCTCTCTTTGTCCTTCCCTTCGAATCTCTCTAAAAGTAAATAAATGAGATCTTACAAAATTTTTATCTGATCCATTCTATCACCAAAACCATGCAATTTCTTTCTGACTTAATTTGAATTTTTTACCTTTTAGAAACCTCAACTTCCAACAATAACCACAAATAATCAGCCAGTATTCCCTACATTGACATTTATGAACACATTTCATAACCTGTAGAAACATAGATTCCTCTATTGGCAGATACATTCACTTTGAAGAAACACACATCCAACAAAGGCATTTATAAACAAGATACACATTAACAGCTCTAAATCCACTCCACAGCCCCTCTTAAACAAAAGCCAAAAGCAGGAGAACCCAAAACTTGTCTATCAATCAATGTTTTAGCATTTCAACATATCTAAATACCCAATAACCTTAATCAAAATGTACTAATTTAGAAAGGAATCACTGAAATAAATTACATTGATTTGATCAGTGGTAGTTAAGGGTTTTTTTTCCCTCGATGCTTTAGATAAGATTTACCTTCCCAAAACTTTGCATTTTAAGAGATGGTCCAGGTATGAGTTCATGAAGACCAGGTATTCACATTTCAAAGACAGACTTTGCTTTCAGAGTTGTAGGAGGGGGAGGAATAGGTTATTGGCATTTATTACCTTCAGAAGCATTCTTTAGTTCAGAGACAGTCCCTAAATATCTTAACTTTTTAAAGAAGAATGAACTTTATTTCTGTCAAATTTAAAAGTATGAATAATCTTCAAGAAAGATGATCAAAATAATAAGACAATTAACAGAAGAGCATTTATAGATTAGGTTTAGATCCTTTGAATTAAGCACAGACAAATTGAGAGAGCTGATAACTTTGACACAGAGGGAAAGCACTGACTCATCGTAAACACATGACTTCTTGGAAAGTGGAGCTGACATTTCACAGGAGAGTAAACCAAAGAGACAAGCTGTCATTAGGTTAGAGAACTGAATTGAGCTTGAGGGGGATCACAGTAAATGCTACTGGAACTCTACAATTTCTCCCAGAGATCTGTTCATCTCAAAAACAGGAGTCCATAAAAGTTTGTAGTACAAAATTCTCATAAAACTAGTGAAGCCCTCTAAATCCTAACATTTTGCAGCTAACAAAAAACTGAGTTTTCATTTCATTTTCTTCTCTTTAAGTTAAACACAAATTATTGTTTTTATTTAGTCCATTTCTTATTTTATAGCCAAAGCTTTAAAATAAAGAAAAGAAGGGTTTAATGAAATGGAGTTAGA
>NW_028096073.1:0-833 GCF_014824575.4 Sturnira hondurensis
GTGGATATGTTGATGGTGTTAATTCTTTTGATCCATGAACATTGTGTATGTTTCCATTTGTTTGTGTCTTAATTAATTTATTTCATTAGTGTTCTATAGTTTCCTGAGCACAGGTTTTTTACAACCTTAGATACATTTATTTCTTGGTATTTTATTTTTTCTGTTGCTATATCAAATGAAATTCTTTTCCTGATTTGTGTTTCTGATATTTCATTGTTGGTATACACAAGAGCCTCTAATTTCAGAATATTGACTTTGCATGTTGCTGTTTTGCCAGATTCACTTGTTAGGTCTAGTGGTTTTTTTGGTGGATTCTATAGAATATTCTATGTATACTATCACGTCATCTGCAAACAATTGTTACCGAACAAAGGGTCCGAGGGGGGGGGGCAATACTTGGCCCACCGAGGGATGCCAAAAACTGCTGCAGAAAATAGGGACCCCTCCCAAGGACGATACACTAAAATCTTAAGGTCCTTCTGTCCGCCACCAATTGGAAACACATCTCTCAATGCCAGAGATTTGTGAAAAGGAAACAAAATGTTTATTTAATGCTATTCAGGCCTAATGCCTTCCTTGAAATATTAAAGTCTTTAAGGGTATCCACCTACACACACACACACAGCGCTCCCTTCTCCCACTGTCCCAACTCTGGGTACCGTAAATCAGGAAAAGAGCACACGTCCGTTTTTTTCAGGTCACTGGCACGTGAGCTGTGTCGTCTGTCTAGGCAGGATCTCCAACTAATCCAAAGTCATGCGGCACCTTTCACTGGCAAGATTTCTTTGTACCAAGTTCCAGTCAAAGTCTCTCCTGCTTTCCAGGCCACTCGG
>NW_028096074.1:0-1420 GCF_014824575.4 Sturnira hondurensis
GGCTTCTGTCTGCCCAGGTCTCTTGTTGTCCTGTGTGTGTTTGCATTAAAAAATTTGCTGACTAATGAGAGAAATAATAGCAGAAATCAATGAATCAATCAAGCAATCAAGAAAAGAAATTACGGGGTAATAACTGTGCAGCTGTTGTACTGTTCAGACAATGAGTTGAGATCAGACAAGAATGGACACGGAAGTCCTCTGTGAGCAGAGGCTGGTGGGGTCTCTCTGGAGGGGACCCTGGAGCTGCCATCAGGGTGGGAAGAGGGAGCAGGAGGAGAAAGTGAGTGTGGGGACAGCAGGGTCAGTGTCCTGGGAGGAGGGTGTGGTCTGTCTGAGCAGGAAGGATAGTGAGAAACTAAGGTGGTTATAGTCCAAAACTCCTCGGCCCAATGTGACATGAACCTGTCATATTAAGGGATGAGGGGCAGGACTGATCACACTGAGCACACACACCTGGCCCAGCTGAAGAAGGACTCAGGGGAGGGAAGAGACACTGTACTGTGACCCCTGTCCTGTGACAGCGAGGTGATAGGGCCGGTGACCCATAAGGACTGTCACTACACAGGGGCTGGTGCTTCCCTTCTGGTTTGCACAGGACCTTCTCTCATGATTCAGAGAATTCTGACAACACATCACTCCTGGTTCTGAAGGTACGAACTTGTGAAAAATGTCACATCGGACCTGAACTAGGTGTGAGTGAGACACCTGAATTTATCATAATATGTACATGTTCATCTCAAACCTTAGAGGTAACATTGTCATAACTTTACTCTATCATATATTATGAGCCACAACATACATGTGATAGCATTTTTGCATTATTGTCTTTTATGAAATTTAATATGACATTATGTTTCATATTTATCCCCATGGTAACGATACCTGACAGTGTTAATTTCTCTGTGCAGACTCCCATCTCTCTGTGTCTCGGGCGTGTCCTCTGCTCTTTCTGGTTCAGAGCGTCTCCGGGTGTTAGTTCTCTACATCTGAGAAAGTCTTACTTTGCTTTTTTTTTTGAGCGATACTTTCACTGGGTAAACACTTGAAAGTGGAGAGGATTTTGTTTTCGTTTTGCTGTTGCTGTTAGTTTTCTAGACACTCTGCTCCCCTCCCCTCATCTGTGTTTTTTTTTCAGGGAGAAACAAGTGAGCCCTGATCCCTGGGCTCCATCCTTTCTGTGGATGGGCCTCATGTCTGTGAGGCTTTTGTGATTTTGTGTCCTGGTCTGTGGTCCTTCCACTCATGGCCTTGTCTGTAACTCACACCCAGGCCCTGGAAACACCAGGTCAGCCCCGTCCTCTGAGCCTGAATCCACTGCTGTCCCACCCTCTGCACAGCTGCCTGAGGCTGAGGAGGAGCTGCCTGAGGATCTGAGATCTGGGGACTGGGGCCACATCTGATTATAGCATTGTCTCTCGTC
>NW_028096075.1:0-766 GCF_014824575.4 Sturnira hondurensis
CGGCAGCTCAGCTGGGAATGGGCCTGCAGCCAGCGTGGGTGGCACGGGGCCCAGGGAGGCGGGGAGACCGGCAGGCCGGGGCCGGTGGCACGCAGTGGGCCCTGCTCCCTGGCAAACTCCTGAGGGGGGCCCCGCCAACCGCAGGGCATCCTCCCGTCCAGCCCAGTCAGTCCCCACTCTGAGACCTCGGGCTGATTCCTAAGTGGGAACAGGCTGCAGAGGCGGAGGGCTCAGCCTGTCAGCAGCCACATCCCCGTCTGTACAGCCCGTCCGTCCTGGCAGAGCTGGGCCTCGGGACTGCGGCTCCAGTTCCCCTGCCAACCAAGTGGCCCAGGCTGTGGGCCCAACTGGGGTGACAGAGGGCTCCGAGGCGGTGACCGGCGCCCCGCCTGCTGCCATCGTTCTGCACGGGTCGCCGGTGCTCGGAATCAGGCTCTTCGCTGTGGTGTCTGGTGTCGGCAATGGGTGGGCAGGTCCTTCTGGCTTCAGGTAGAAGCCAGAGAAAGAAGAGGTGGGCTTCCTGCGGGGGGCCCAGGAGCAGGGCCTGTGGCAGCAGGCAAGGGTGAGTCAGCAGGCAGCCAGAGAGGTGCACACAGGCCCCCATGTGTCACCCTGCCTCCCCGGCGGGACCCCAGGTGAGGGACAGGCGCTGTGTGCTCTGCCCGGAAGTGTTTCCCACATAGGGGCCCAGGCTCGCCTTCCAAGGGGCAGGGTTCCTTTTCCTCCGTGTTGCCCAGACCAGCGGGCGCCTCTCTGCAGCTACCCA
>NW_028096076.1:0-640 GCF_014824575.4 Sturnira hondurensis
AAAGACCAGAGCGGGAACAAAAATATCAAAGGACCCAAAGGATTCATGGGGCTATTCCAGAGAAGAGGAAAGGAAGGGGGTGAAACCATTAAGTCCCGAGACCCAGGGTGTGATACTTTTGGTTTAAATTCATCCCGGATGAAAAAGCACAGCGCCACAGGACAGGAGTCGGACGCGCCCTCCAGCACAGACGTGGCCCTGACTCTGGATCATGATGTTCCTGGGACACAGCCACCTCGCTTCTCCAACGAGCCCGTGGCTCCCTTTTCTAAGTGGCAGTGATGGGCCCCTTAAGAGAGCACACCTGTGTTTACGAGGCAACGTGAGCCCGAATGGCAGACCCGCTGTTTAAATAGTGTGTCCCCCAGGTAATGAAGAATTACATTTGTTTACTTATCTTCACAGGAAATAAATAATCGATAGTTGAAAATACTTAAAAGATTGAAACAATCCAAATGAGGAGGAGGAAGTGGTACATGCCCTCGAAAGAAACCAGGTCTCTATGATTTGTATGGCCAGTGAGGGCTCCAGCAGCCTCTTGTCACTGAGGTTCTGCAAAAACTAATGAGATCGGAGAAGGGGAACAAAGATTCAGAAGACCACCTACCAAGTGAGGCGAGGGGACTAGAAGGGTAATTCG
>NW_028096077.1:0-1104 GCF_014824575.4 Sturnira hondurensis
CCACCACTGAACCTCATAAATAGAACACATGACTTCAACAAACTTGCCATGGGTACAAAACAAATATGACCAAAAAAATGGCAACCAAAATAAATTATATTTAAATGCAACGTCTTTAAAAAATCAAAATTAATGTAAAAAATCCATGATGAGCAAGATGTCAGAATTTTAAACACAGAGAGGATCAGGATTACTGAGTTCTCTTTTTGCCTCTGGCTTCAGGATGGCTTACTGTGGGACAGAACAATACAACATACCCGTTCCTCAGGACGCCCCCTGCTCTGGAGCCCCCAGTGACTTCCTTCCGCCTGCCGCGGCATCTGCGGGGCAGCCTCATGTCCTCAGCACTCTTCAACACGCACACTTTCTTATCAGGCTTTTCCCACCTAGCAACTTGCCAACTGCTGCCTCTGTGACTTCTGTTCCCTGGTCCCCAGCCCCCACCCCTTGCCCTCCGCCTAGGCACATCTGACCATCTGTCAAGGCCCAACTCAAATCTGCCTTTTCCATTAAGCCTTTCCAATGACCTTAACACCCCCACTCATTGCCCTGCACCCATGAGCAGTGATTAGCCCCTTCTCTGAAATCCTGCCCCAGTTATAACATGCGATCTTACTTAGCATTCTCAGGGATTACGCCTTAAGGTTTCAGGTTTGTCTGCCTTGTTCCCCTACTAGACTGTATGTTCCTCAAGAGCATGTTATATTTGTCTTATGGCTGCCCGAGTACCATTATACTTGACTCTGAGTAACTATTGACTATAATTGGTTAACTCATGGATTTGATTGATTAAAAAGTGGGAATTGAATATATTTGTTTCTGATTTACTTTTTTGACATAGGACTCTTTCCTCTAGAACTAGTGCATATCCTCGTGGACACATTTCATTGTATCAGTTGAGATTTGAGTTTTGTACCATATATAAGCTTATATAGATTTTTCCCTCCCATTTCTGTAAGTTTTGCAATTAAGGAGCAAGGAAGAAGCCTATATTAGTTGAAGTTGTATTTTCCAGCTTCCAACTTCCCATTGCCAGCCTACGGTAAGGCTTAACCTGAAAACTGTACACTCTTACCTACTAAAAATGATGGTTTTTAATAGCAC
>NW_028096078.1:0-737 GCF_014824575.4 Sturnira hondurensis
GAGGAGAAGGCACAGAAAACAGCATAGATGGTAGGTAGAAAATAGATAGGGGGAGGGTGAGAATAGTGAGGGAAATGTAGAATCTAAAGAACTTGAGACACTTGGTTATAAACTAAGGGGGGGGAGAATGGTGGGGGAGTGAGTGTGCAGGTGGAGGGGAATGAAGGGGGGGAATAGAACAACTGTAATGGTATAATCAATAAAATATATTTAAAAAAAAGAAAATGAAGACTGTTGCAGTTACTGTGGAAAACAGTACAGGATTTCCTCAGAAAACTAAAAGGAACTGCCCTTCAACCCAGCAATTCTACTGCTGAGATTGTGCCCTAAGAATCATGAAACACCACTTCAAAAGAACCTTGCATCCCAATGTTCATAGCAGCACAATTTACAATAGCTAAGTGATGCAATGGGCACCTAAGTGCCCATTAGCAAATGAGTGGATCAAAAACTATGGTGCATTTACACAATGGAATACTACACAGTAGAAAGAAAGGAGACACTCCTTTGCAACAACATAGATTGGAATGTAGAGCTTTATGCTAAGTGAAATTAGCCTGGTAGTGAAAGACACATACTATATGATTTCACCTATAATCGGAACCTGATTGACAAAATAAAGAAGCAAACAAAATATAACTGAGATTTTGTTTTTGTAATTTTAATTTTTATTTAATTCTTGTTCAAGTACAGTTTTCTGTCTTATATTCCCAGCCCTGCCCTGCCCCCAGTGCTCC
>NW_028096079.1:0-1016 GCF_014824575.4 Sturnira hondurensis
AAGCCTGTAATGACTCACACTGTGTTATACACTCAGGGATTTGTGATGGACGCATCATTTGTGAAGGGTTCTCACTGTGAGAAGGTGACAGGAAAGGGGCCATGTTAAAATACAGTTGGAGCAACCATTCCAGACAAACCACTTGGCACATCATTTAGTTATTACTATATTGGGTTGTCCTAAAAGTTCATTTGTGTTTAACTTCATTTGAAACAGATGTATTAGATTATATTGTGACAAGTGTCGTATCAGCTGCATTTCAAAAAAGTATGAAAATTGGTAAATTTGTGTAGCCCCTTTATGTTTAATGTGGAAGAAAATGCACATTTTCACAATAACATCTTTTATTATTTCAAGAAAATAAAAATACAATAGAAAAATAAAAATAAATACGATTTCTGTAGTGTATGGAGAAGGTGCTGTGACTGATGAAATGTCTGAAAAGTCATTTGTGAAATTTTGTGGTGGAGATTTCTCGCTGAAACTATCTCAATGGTGAGGTACACCAGTTGAAGATGATAATGATCAAATCAAGAGTTTAATATGGAGCACTCAATTTTATACTAAAAAGTATACCAAAGTACTCAAAATACAAAAATCAATAAAGTTATTGGTGTGTCTTTATTTTGTGGGGGAAAAAACTAAATTGACTTTTTATCCAACCTGCTCATTTGAAAATTAACCCAAATTCTTTACTCAGCCATAGAAAAAAAAGGAATTCTTACCATATGGGACTACATGGATGGAGTTAGAGTGTATTACAGTGGGTGAAATAAGTCAGAGACACACACATGCCATGTGATCTCACTTATATGTGGAATCTAGAGAACAGTAAAAAGAAACAAGCTGAATTAAAAACAGACAAAAAGAAACAGAACAGACTGGTAGTTTCCTGTGGGAGGGGAGTTGGGAGCCTGAGTAAAAAATGTAAAGAGATTAAGAAGTGCAAACTGTCGGTTACAGGTTAAACACCAGGATATAAAATACAGTGCATTGAATAAAACTAATAATATTGT
>NW_028096080.1:0-592 GCF_014824575.4 Sturnira hondurensis
TATATATATATATATATAGCATCTGAAAACTAAGATTTAACCCATTGAAACAGAGCATATCTTCCCCAAACCTTTGTCCAATTTCTGCAACCACCCCTGGGGGACCACTTCAACTTTGCTGTATCTTTTCGTCTGTGTGTGCAGGCACTTGCTCTGAGAAGGCTCCCCTTTGCAGGGGGAGTTAGGTAGTGAGCCAACCTGTCCGGGCCTTTGCCTCGGGGCTGCTGGGGCGCCCTGCTCGAGGAGGCAATCTTCTCAGGGAAGACAGGGATGGTGCCCTGTGGAGTATGCACGTGGCAGCCACACCTTCCCTTTGCCAGAGCAATAGGAGGAGGGCCCTGGAGCCGCACAGCAGTGGGCTCTAACCCAGGCTCTTCCGTGCATGGGTGTGGGATGCTGCTGTGCAGCTTGGTCCCTATACAACTCCGTTTTCTTCATCGACGCGTTGGAACTACCGGGCGGACCTGCCTCCCAGAGAGTTCATGAGGGTTAATTATTTATGAAATGCTTGCTGTGGTGCCTGGATTAGCTCTTGCTCAGGCTATCCTGATTCTTAGCTAAATTGGCCTTTTCTCACACCAAACTTCCCACG
>NW_028096081.1:0-1211 GCF_014824575.4 Sturnira hondurensis
AGTAAGAAGCACAACCAAATCTATTTTCAGTTTGTTTATTTTTTGAAAAGGTCATTTTCCAAATACAACATGATTGCACTTACATGTGGAATCTAAAGAACAAAAACAAACAAAATCACAACAGACTGACAGACACAGAGAACACACCGTTGGTTGCCAGAGGGTAGGGGGTTTTGGGGTCTGGATGAAAGAAAGGTGAAGGGATTAAAAAACTCTGATTGAGAGTGACGGAATAGTCATGGGGATGTGAAGTACAGCATGGGGAGTATAGTCAATAGTATTGTAGTAACTGTTTATGGTGCCAAGTGTATACTTGAAATATCAAGGGAAACACTTTGTAAAGTATATGATTACATAACCCAGCAAGTTTCAAACAGTATACTGCAAGAATTTTTAAAACATGCATTACCTGACTGTTCAGTCAAAGGTACCGATCTCCTTTCTCTTAGACTGTCAAATAAAAAACTGACAACAGCCAACAAAACAATAGCCACCCACTGTGAATGCCTTGTCTTGAACCATGAATACATAGGCCATATAACAGAGTTGCATCTTATTCGTCACATCTCATAATAAGGTTGCATCTGACTGGTTAATTCTTGGTACCAGAAATCCTTATATACAACCATAGGTATCTGATTTTTTTAAAAGTCACTATGGAGCAAAAGGGGTAGGTTATTATTATTATTATTATTGTAAATCAATAAAAGTTATGCCCATTTTTGTCATATTGGCAAAATTATATTTTTAGTCGTGCTGTAGAATTTTAGTGATTAGCTATGTGTGCCATGAGAAGCAAGAGATCGCAAATTGTTGGCCTAACTGCTACACTACAAAATAATATTAAATGTGAAATATTTTAAAAAATTTAAAAGCCGCCCCCCAAATCAATAGAACGAAAATTTCTAGTTCTTTGTCTCTCAACCTCACAATTTCTACTATCAAGTTTTAACTGATACAAACTCATGAAGGATTTTTGTCATTTTGTTTAATTTCAAACTGTTTCCCATCTTGCTCCCTGTTTTCCTGGTCCTCCTTCCTCCTGTTTGTCTCTCCACATGCACCCATGCACTCACGCTAACACAGACACGTGCACACATTTTAAATTTTCCACTGCTCATGTCCCCAGCATGGTAACAGCCTGAAAATTAACACCATCATACGGTTCTGCCTATGAAATCATATAGCTGTATTGAATATATACCTACTCT
>NW_028096082.1:0-29267 GCF_014824575.4 Sturnira hondurensis
TGAAAAGTGGGCCAAGACCCGAGAGATGTGTTGTGAAGTATTTACAGTGGTATAGAAAACAACAAACAAACAAACAAACACAAACACGCACAAAAAAGGGCAGGGGAAATGAGGAAAATGCAGTAAGTTTGGGATGAAAGGAAGAAGGACTAAAACAGGAAAAAAGAAAGGAGAGGAACAAAGTACTAAAAGATACAGCAACAACAAAATTTAAAAAATATACGATCACTGAAAAAAAAAGTTTAAAAAAAGTAAAAAAAAAACAAACCCTTTCTTGTTGGCTTCCAAGTGTCAAATCAGGTTTCTCTGGTTTCGGTAGGACGTCTCTGTTGGCTCGGTTGTAGGCCCAGGCGCACTTCCGCGTGCTAGCCAGGCTACCAGACTGGGGTGTAGACGCCCGCCCACCCGACAGGCTCCCTGGGTCCCATGGGATCTGGTACTCGTCCTTCCCAGTCCTGTGGCTGGGTGAGAAGCAGGGCAAGCTGCCTTCACAGGAGAACACCTCAGTCCACTTTCCAATAAAAACTACTCCAGAAAGACTGCTTCTCAGCCCAGCCCAATCCCCAACCTGACTGGTTACAACAATGCTCCTCTCAAATTTCCTGTGCTGGCTGGCTGGTGGGCTGGTGACCACAGAGATCGCAGCTGATCAGGGCCCCCTGTTCTTACCACCCTCCCTGCAAACCTAGGCAGACAGGTCTCTGCCACCCAGCCCCGCCTAGATGGGGAGGGATGGAGCCAGCTCTCTTCCAAGGACCCCGCAGCTGGCCCAAGGCTCCACTTGTCGTTGAGTCCTCTGTGGCAGACGCCCCACGCCCCAATGCTGGCCATAGATGGAAGCCTCTGGGCTCTGAAAGCTGTGGCAGCAGCAACTCCAAGGCTGTTAGGTGCCGACCGATGGCTGTTGGTCCCGCCACTGCTGCTGCCTCTGCTGCCACCCTTGACTTTACTCATGGGTGCCAGGGTCTCAATGAGTCCTCCTTGGCAGACACCCCTGTCGCTGGGCGCAGACAGAAGCCTCTGGGCCCCGAATGCTGCAGCAGCCACCGCTCAGGTCTGTTATGTGCCAGCCCGGCTACCTCCATCCTTACTCACATCCCTGAGACCCCACCGACCTGTATCTGTCTGGTCTGTCACTATCTCTGGTCTCTTATTTTCATAAATTCTGGGGAATTGTTGGTTGGGGAATTGATTGTGCTGTTCCTCAGTAGATATGCCAGGATTTTCTCCCAGGGGTACAAGAATTGGAGTCACTCCATCCTACTCTGCCGCCATTTTCTTCTCTCTTGTTGATTTCTTTTTTTTTTTTAAACTATTCTTTTTTTTTAAATTTTATTTATTTATTTATCTTTAGAGGGGAAGGAGAGAGGGAGAGAGACATCAATGTATGGTTGCCTTTTGTCCGTCCCCTGCTGGGAGTTGGCCTGCAGGGAACTGGCCTGCAACCCAGGCATGTGCCCTGACTGGGAATCGAACCGCGATCCTCTGGTTCGCAGGCCTGTGCTCAATCCACTGAGCTACACCAGCCAGGGCCTCTTGTTGATTTCTTTATGACAACCAATATGACTGGTGTGATGTGGTATCTCATTATGGTTTTAATTTTCCTCTCTGTGATAGCTAGTGGTGCTGAACATCTCTTGTATGTCTCTGGGTCCTCTGTACATTCTCCTTGGAGAAGTGTCTGTTCAGGTCTTGTGCTCCTGTTTTAATTGGATTGTTTATCTTTTTGGTGTGGCGTCATTTAAGTTCTTTATATTTTTTGAACATCAAACCCTTGTCTGAGGTATCATTGGCAAATGTTTTCCCATACAGTTAGTTCCCTTTTTGTTTTGCAGATTCTTTCTTTAGCCATGCAGAAGCTTTTTAATTTGATGTAATGCCATTTGTTTATTCTTTTCTTTTTATTCCTTGCCTTGGGGCACATATCAGTGAAAATATTGCTGCATTTGATACCTGAGATTTTCCTGCCTATGATGTCCTCTAAAAATTTTACAGTGTAAGAACTTATATTTAAGTCTTTTGTCCATCTTGAGCTTATTTTGGTATATGACATAAGTTGGTGGTCATGTTTCATTTTTTCCCATGTACCTGTCCAGATCTCCTGACACCATTTATTAGAGAAGCTATTTTTATGCCATTTTATGTTCCTACCCCCTTGGCCAAATATTAAATGACCATACTGCCATGACTGTATTTCTGGACTCTATATTCTGTTCCACTGATCTATGTGTGTGTCTTATTCTGATACTTGCCAGTATCAGAATGTATTGATTACAGTGGCCTTGTAATATAGCTTGCTATCAGGTATTGTGATCTTTCCTATATTGTTCTTTCTCAAAATTGCTGAGGCTACCAAGATTGTTTAGTGTTCCACATAAACTTCTGAAATATTTTTTTATATCTGTAAAATATGTCATTGGTATTTTGATATGGATTCCATTAAATATAAAGACAGCTGCCCTGGCTGGCATGGCTCAGTGGATTGAGTGCCAGCCTGTGAACCAAAGGGCTTCTTGTTCAATTCCCAGTCAGGGCATATGCCTGAGTTGTGGGCTAGATCTCCAGCTGGGAGCACACAAGAGGCAACCACTTGTTGATATTGATATTTCTCTGCCTCTCTTTCTCCCTCCCATTTCCTCTCTATAAAAATAAATAAATAAAATCTTTAAAAAAACTGTACACTACTTTGGGTAGTATGGACATTTCGATAGTGTTAATTCTCCCAATCCATGAACACTTTATGTTTCTATTTATTTGTGTCTTTCTTCAATTCTTTCTTCAGTGTTTTATAGTTTTCTGAGCATAGGTCTTTTACTTATTCTGTTATGTTTATTCCAAATTATTTTATTTTTCTTGTTGCTATGGCAAGTGGGATTTTTTCCCCTAATTTCTGTTTCTGATATTTTGTTGTTGGTGTACAAAAATGCCTTCAATTTCTGATTGTTGACTTTGTATCCCACAGTTTTTTCCAAATTTATTTATCAGGTGGAGTAGTTTTTTTGTGGACTCTATAGGGTTTTCTATCTACAGTATCATGTCATCTGCAGAGAATGATAGCTTAAATTTCTCCTTTCCAAGTTCGATGCCTTTCATATCTTTTTTTCTTGTCTGGCCACTGTGGCTAGGAATTCCAATAGTATGTTCATACAAGTGATATAAGTGGACACCCTTGGGTTCTGTCTGATTTTAGGGGGAAACTTTTATTTTTTGCCCATTGAGTTTGATGTTGGCTGTAGATTTTTTTATATATGGCCTTTATTATGCTGAAGTATGCTACCTCTACTCACACTTTGCTGAGTGTTTTTATCATAAGTGGGTGCTGTACTTCATCAAATGCTTTTTCAGCATCTATTGATATCATCATGTATATTTTGGCATTCATATTGTTTATGTGGTGTATTACATTTATTGACTAGTGAATATTGTACCATCCTTGCATCCCTGGGATGAATCCCACTTGATCATATTGAATGATATTTTTAATGTATTGCTGGATGCAGTTTTACAATATTTTGTTAAGGATTTTAGTATCTATGCTCATCAGCAATATTGGTCTGTAGTTTTCTTTTTTGTTATGTCTTTATCTGATTTTGCATTACTGGTCTCATAAAAAGAGTTTAGGATTTTTCCTCTTCTTGGATTTTTTGGAATTGTTTTAGGAGAATAGGGGTTAGCTCTTGCCTAAATGTTTGGTAAATTCTTCTGTCAACCCATCCAGTCCAGAGATTAAATGTACTCACACTTTTTTAAATGACTTTTTAAATTTCACTAGCTGATATCAGTCTATTCAGGCTTTCTGGTTTTCCTCGACTAATTTTGACAATTATATATTTCTAGAAATTTGTCCATTTCACCCAGGTTTTCAAATTTCTTGGCATATATTTGTTTGGAATAATTTCTTATGATCCTTTGAGTTTCTGTGGTGTCAGTTGTAATTTTGCCTCTTTCATTTTTAAAAATTATTTGGGTCATCTGTTTTTTTTTCTTGATGAGTCTACTTAAAGGCTTGTCAATTTTGTTTATCTTTTCAAAGAAGCAGTTCTTGGATTTACTGATCCCATGGATTATTTTTTTAATCTCTATGTCATTTAACCCTGGTCTTGATTATTTCCTTCATTGTGTGTGCTACAGGCTATGTTTGTTGTTCCTCTAGTTTTTGTAGATGTAGCGTTAGGTGATTTATTTGAAATGTTTCTATTTTTTTATTCAGTAGGCCTATATTATGATGAACTTCCCTCTTAGGACTGCTTTTGTTGTGCCCCATAGCTTTTAGTTTGGTGTGTGTTCACTTTCATTTGTTTCCAGAAACTTTTTGATTTCTTCCTTAATCTCATTGTTTACCCACTCAATGCTTAATAAGATGTTATTCAGTCTCTATGTATTTAAATGTTTTTGAGATTTTTCCTTGAGGTTAATTTCTACTTTCAAGCCATTGTTGTCTGAGGAAATGCTTGATATGATTTCAATTTTCTTGAGTTTGTTGAGGCTTATTTTATGTCATATCTTGTGGTGTTTCTTTGAAAATATTCCATGTGCATTTATAAAGAATGTGCATATTGTTTGGGGGGGGGTGAAAGCTTCTGTATATATCAGTTAAGTCCATTTGATCTAGCATATTGTTCAGTGCCACAATGCCCTTGTTGATTCTTGTTTGAAAGATCTGTCCATTGTTCACAGTGGAGTGTTAAAATCCCCTACTGTAAGTGTGTTGCTGTTGATAACTTTTAAATTTATCCAATATTTTCTTATATACATGGGTGTTGCTGTGTTGGATTCATGTATGTTTATAACGTTTATAGCTTCATGGTGTAATCTTCCCTTTAGGATTATATAATGGCCTTCTTTGTCTTTTTTTCATGGCCTTTGTTTTGAAATATATTTTGTTTAATATAAGTATTGCTACCCTGGCTTTTTTTCCTGTCCATTTGCTTGGAATAATTTTTTCCAACCTTTCACTTTCAGTCTGTTTAGGTCTTTTGTTCTAAGGTGGGTTTCTTGTAGAAAGCATATATACATGTCAT
Source organism: Sturnira hondurensis (assembly GCF_014824575.4). NCBI lineage: Eukaryota > Metazoa > Chordata > Mammalia > Chiroptera > Phyllostomidae > Sturnira > Sturnira hondurensis. Next base: position 5,022 of record NW_028096082.1, read on the forward strand.
GTTTTCTTATTCATTTAGCTACCTTATGTCTTTTGATTTGAGTATTTAACTCATTTATATTTAAGGTTACTATTCATTGATATGTATTCATTGCCATTTTTTTCTTTTGTACCTCTGTTCTTCTCTTTCTCACTCTATTACTTCTTGTTCTGAAAATGGTCCCTTTAGCATATCTTGCAATGCTGGTGAGGTGGAGGTGTATTCTTTCAACCTTATTTTGTCTTATAAACTCCACATTTCTCTTTCCATTTCGAATGACAGCCTTGCTGGGTAGAATAGCCTTGGTTGCAGGCCTTTGGTTTTCATTACTTGGAATATTTCTTGCCATTCTTTTCTGGCTGCTTCTGTTGAGAGTCATTAGCTAGCCGTATTGGACTTACCTTGTATGTTATGCTTTGTTTCCTCTTGCTGCTTATAAAATGCTCTCTTTGTCTTTAAAATTTGGCATTGTAATTATGATGTTTCTTGGTGTAGGCCTCTTTAGGTTCATCTTGATTGGGACCCTCTGTGCTTCCTGAAATTGCAGTTTTCCCCCTCTTCAGGTCAGGGGATTTTTCTGTCATTATTTTTTCAAACAGGATTTCTGTCCCTTGGTACTTTACTTCTCCTTCTGGTGTTCCTATGATTCAAATGTTTTTGCCTTTCATGCTATCCTGAAGTTTCCTTAAGCTACCCTCATATTTTTCAGTCTTTTTTCATTTTGTTACTCTACCTGGGTACTTCTTTCTATTTTGTCTTCCATCTCACTGATTTAATCCTCTGCTTTATCCAGCCTGCATATAATTCCTGCTAGTGTATTTTTTATTTTGGATTCTTCATATTGGATTTTTATACTGTATTCTTCATTTCTTCTTGGTTCTTGTTCAGTATTATTATTTCCTTTGTAATGCTGTTGCAGTTCCCACTCATTCCTTATAGTTTTCGATGAGTTCCTTGAGCATTCCTATAACCATTTAAAAAAATCTCTTTGATAGATTGCTTGCATCAATTTCATTTAGCTCCTTTACTGGGGATTCTTCCATACCTTTCGATTGGGGTTTCTTTCTTTGTCTCCCCATCTTAAGGGACTCTTTTATTTGTTTCTGCATGTCAGAGTGCTTTGCTTTGCCTGCCTGTTTTTGTGAAGTGGACTTCTGTGGTAGGATTTCTGTGGGACACAGTGGTGCAGTCTCTTGGATCTCTTTGTCTGGATTCTCTCGGGTTGCTTTTTCGTCAGCTTGTGTGAGATCTCTTGTTGTGCTTGGGCTTCACTTGTGGTGGCTTCTTTGTCAGTGGGCTTTCCCTTCCAGCAGGCTTACTGGTAGTCACAACCCCCACCTTGTCTTGTATGCTGTTGTACAAGACAAAAAAGCTGTACTACAAGACAAACAAATTTACATCAACAAAACACACACAACCCCCCCCCAAACCCTATCACATCACTAATCTCAAGCACAATTGAGCAAAGATTAATAAAAGTAAAGAGAGATTATGAATATTAAGTTATGACAAAGAGGGTATGAGATTACTTAAACAGGGAAAATATTGAATAGTAAGAGAGAGGAGAATTCATATGAGTAAGGATAGAACCAATGTTAAGAGTGAGAAAGAACAAAATTTAAAACATAAGTAAAACACAGATGGGCAATAGGAACCATGGGGTAAAAAAAGGAAAGAATATACTGTGAGGTTGGAATTAAAATTGAAAAGGTATTTTACCAATGGCAGCAAAATTTCAGAAAAACCATAGCAGTGTCAAGAGCGAAGACAGCTGAATGAAGTTTAATAAAGGTGAATTAGTAAGAATATTGAAGAAAAGCAAAAAATGAATATGAGATTTCTACGGTATAGAAAAATGATTTTGAGAGGATGGGTGAACCAAACTCATAAGATTAAGGTGTAGCCCTAGCTGGTGTAGCTTAGTGGATTGAGTGCGGGCCTGTGAATCAAAAGGTCACTGGTTTGATTCCCAGTCAGGGCACATGCCTGGGTTGTGGGCCATGTCCCCAGTGGGGGGTGTACTAGAAGCAACCACACACTGATGTTTCTCTCCCCGTCTTTCTTCCTCCTTTCCCCTCTCTCCAAAAAATAAATAAATAAAATCTTTAAAGAAAGATTAAGGAGTAAGTCCAGGTTGAGAGAGGGGACACAAATGGAATAACATCTTCACTCAACTGATCAGGGGCAGGAAGAAGGCAAAATGGAGTAATAGCGTACGAGAATACTCTATGGGGTTTAAAGTACAAATAGACATTCCATTGAAAAAGTGCAGCAATAACCATGCCATTTCACCCAAATAGCCACTGTTTATAAATGCTGGAAAATAAATAAGCCTCTTATGAGAAGGGAAAATGATAGTAAGCTTATTTGAGAAAGAAGAGCATTTACTTGAGGTTAGTTGGAGGAGCAATAGTGAATTAAGGATAAGAATGTGGTGTAAGAAAATAAAGTTTACAACAACAGTAATAAAGCTCAGGAAGATGGCAAAATGGAGTAAGACCAGGGGAGGGTGCTGTGTGGGTATGGAATAACAATAATATGATAAAGAATATGTAATCTGATTTAAATGGATAAAAAGTAATGGCCAAGAGGAGTGAGTTTTTTGGAATATGAGTGAAGTGAAAGAAAAAAATTAAAACACAATATGAAAGGGGGCAAAACAAACAAACAACCAACCAAACCAAAAAAAAGAAGAAATAAAAAAAATAAATGAAAAAACTAAAAAATGAAAAAAAGAAATAAATAAAAACAGCAAGTTTTTTTTTTAACGGCAAGTTTTGATGAAGAGCAAAGTGAAACTTATCTCAGTTGTTGGAGTTCACCTTCTGACTTCTTTTTAGATATGTCTCTGGTTTTCTGTCAACTCCAGATCTTATTGTCTTACTCTTGGGGAAGAAAAAAAAGGCAAGCCCCCTGCCTGTTGTTCATCCTGCCCAGCAGGTTTTGCTGATCTAGGCTCCTGCAAGTGGTGGGGCTCAGTTCTCCTTTTTTGTTGTTTCTGCCAAGGAAGGGGGCTCAGTCTGGGTTACAATAATCACAGTTGCCCAGTTACCAGTCGACTGCCCTCAGAGCACTGTGTATCCTGCACTCTCCATGCTGCAAAGTTACACTAGAGCAGTGCCAATAAACTACCTTACTTTGCACTCCTTTGATCAGTCTGTGAGGTGCACTGAGTGGGAGCATATAGCACCCAGAGTATTCCCTCCTTGTTGGCTGGGCAACTGCACACACAAGGTTCTTACCCAGCATGCCCCAGTTCCTTTTTTTGAAAAAAGTGTCTGTGTGAACCACTGCCACTCCGAACCACTGCCCAGATTTCCACACACTCCAACTCTCTGGGAAGTCCAGCGTCTATTTCAGTCATGAACAGTCGCAGCCCACCTCTTCTGCAAGCTCTAGGTGCCACCAGTTTTGCTCCCATTCTCTGGAACTGTCTGTACTGGTGACCACTGCCCTGGCTTGGGTGCATAGCCAGTGATGTGCATGAGTGCTGGCCCTTTTTCTCTGGTGACTTTATGAGTTCTAGTCTCTCCTGGTGCAGTTCTGCAATTTGACTTTCAAACTTCATATCAGCTAAGATTCTGTTCACTATTCACTATATTTTTGAAAAAATCAGCTATGTGCCCCAGTTGGGTGCATGAGGAAGTGGGCTCAGCTCCCAACTACTTTGCTGCTATCTTCCTCTCCATCATCTTCCTCTTCATTCATTTCTTGTTTTATTTATTTGGTTCCTCTCTCATTGTATTTTAATGAGTCTGGATAGAGCTTCATCAATATTGTTTATCTGTTTAAAAACCGGTTCTTGGTTTCACTGATCTTTTGTATTGATTTGTTCAGTCTTTCTATCATTTATTTGCACCCAGATTTTCATTATTTCTTTTCTTCTACTTACTCTGGGCTTATCTTGTTGTTTTTCTATTTCTGTTTAAGGGTAGGGTTAAATTGTTTATCTGGGAATTTTCTTGCTTCTTGAGGTAGGCTTGTAATGCTATGAACTTCCCTCTCAGGACTGCTTTCCCAGTGTCCCATAGATTTTGGGTTATTGTGTGTTTACTTTTATTTGTTTCCATGTACTTTTAAAAATTTCTTCCTTGATTTCATCGGTAACCCATTTATTTTTAAATAATATACAATTTAGCATCTATGTGTTCAAATGTTTTTGTTTTTTAATTGAAGTTAATTTCTAGTTTAATGCCATTGTGATTTGAGAAGATGCTAAATATAATTTCAACCTTCTTAAGACATTTAGTGTCCTAATGCATGGTTTATCTTTGAAAATATTCCATATGCACTTGAGAAGAATGTATATTCTGCTGCTGTGGGAAAAATTTTCAGTAAATAACAATTAAATCCATCTGATCTAGCATGTCATTCAGAGTGCTGTTTCCTTGTTGAATATTTGTCTGAAAGTTCTATCCACTGACGTCAGTGGGGTGTTAGTGTCTCCTATTATGGTTGTATTGCTGTCAATCTCTCCCTTAAAGTCCACCAAGATTTCTTCATGTATGTAGATATGTGTGTGTGTGTGTGTGTGTGTGTGTGTGTGTGTATACATACATATATAAACCTATATGTTTGCCGGGGTTATATCCTCTTCCCTTGTTGGATAGATCCCTTTAGTATTATGTAGTGACCTCCTTTGTCTCTTGTCATGGTCTTTGTTTTGAAGTCCATTTTGTCAGACAGAGATTGCTACCCCAGCTTTTTTTTTTTGTTTCATTTGCATGAAATATTTTTTCAACCCCTTCATTTTCATCCTATGTGAATCTTTTGTTCTGAGTTGTGTCTTTTATAGACAGCATATGAGGGGATACCCCCAAAATGAAATATATTTATTAAAAATTGTGTCTATTTTCTTACATGCTTAAACTTCAGTCTCCTTTGGACTATTCTCTATTTGATTCACTACACCTATGAATACTTCTTTCCACTGCTCAAAAACAATTTTTGAACTCATTGATTTTGATGCCTTTAGTGCTTTGCTATTTTTTGTTTCACATTTTCCATATTAGCAAAATGTTTCCCTTTGAGGTAAACTTAAAGAAGTTACTCAGGGAAAGATCGAGTGAATAGGTAGGGTGGGGCATGCGAGCCATGCCACGTTTGGTTAAAAACTGTTGAACACTCAGAGTGGTGTGGGAAGACGTGCTCATAAATCTCCCATTATGAAATGGGCAAACACATTCAAAGGGTCTTCAAAAAATTCATTGAAACTGAGCACAGCATCTCACAACGATGGCAGCTGGTGTACTAATACAAGTGATTTTCTAGAACATTCACCTAGCAGGGAAAACCTGTACTACAAGGAACCCATTCTCTAGGAGGTAATTTCATACTTTTGTGGGTTTCCCTTACATGTATGGGTCATGCTTTCTTATCCATTGAGGTACCCTATGTTTCTTTATTGGAGCATTTAACTTATTTAGGTATAAAGTTATTATTTTTAAGGTCATTATTTGTAAATACTTACTACCATTTCCATTTCTATTTTTATGCTTATGTTACTATCACTTACTATGTCTTCCTACAGCAGTCCCTTTGACCATTCTTACAATACTGGTTTGGTAGTAATGAACTACTTTAGTCTTTTTGTTGTTGTTTTGGAAGCTCTTTATTTCCCATTCAGTTTTTTAAAATTTAATTTAATTTTAATTGCTCTTCAAGTGCAGTTTTCTGTCTTTTACTCCCATCCCAGCCTAAAACCCCCAGACCTTCCCTCCTCCCTATATTTTCACCCCACTTAGTTTTTGTGTATGTGTCCTTTATACTTGTTCCAGTAAACCATTCCCATTTTCTCCCGAAACTCCCTCCCCTCTACCTTCTGGTCACTGTCAGCCTGTTCTCTATTTCAATGTCTTTGGTTATATTTTGCTTGCTTGTTCGTTTTGTTGTTTAGACTCCTGTTAAAGGTGAGATAATATGGTATTTGTCTTTCACCTCCTGGCTTATTTCGCTTAGCATAATGCTTTCCAGTTTTGTCCATGCTGTTGCAAAGAGTAGGAGCGCCTTCTTTCTTTGTGCTGCATAGAATTTCATTGTGTAAATGTATCATAGTTTTTTGATCCATTCATTTACTGTTGGGAACTTAGATTGTTTCCAACACTTGGCTATCATAAATTGTGCTGCTATGAACATTGCATAGGTTCAACATTGCTATGAACATTCAAAGGGTGCATAGGTTCTTTTGGATTGGTGTTTCAGAGTTCTTAGGATATAATCCTAGTAGTGCAATTGCTGGGTCAAAAAGCAGATCCATTTTTAGTTTTCTGAGAAAATTCCATACTGTTTTCCATAGTGGTTGTACCAGTCTGCAATCCCACCAACAGTGCACTAGGGTTCCCTTTTCTGCACAGCCTCTCCAACACTTGTTTGTTGTATTCTTTATGATGGTTATTCTGACAAGTGTGAAGGGGTATCTCATTGCAGTTTTAATTTGCATCTCTCTGATACCTAGTGATATTGAGGATCTTTTCATGTATTTCTGGATCCTCTGTATGTCCTCCTTGGAGAAGTGTCTGTTCAAGTCCTTTGCCCACTTTTTAATTAAGTTGCTTGTCTTCTTAGAGTTGAGTTGTGTAAGTTCTTTGTATATTTTGGAGATTAAACCCTTGTCTGAGGTATCATTGGCAAATATATTTTCTCATACCGTTAGTTCTCTTCTTATTTTAAAACTGTTTTCTTTAGCTGTGTAGAAGCTAGTTGTTTTGATGAGATCCCATTTGTTTATTCTTTCCTTTATGTCCCTTGCTCTAGGGGTACATATCAGTGAAAATGTTGCTGCATGAAATATCTGAGATTTTCCTGCCTATGTTCTCCTCTATGACTTTAATGGTAACACAGTTTATATTTAAGTCTTTTATCCACCTTGAATTTATTTTTTGTGTGGTGTAAGTTGGTGCTGGAGTTTCATTTGTTTTGGCACATAGCTGTCCAGTTCTCCTAATGCCATTTGCTGAAAAGGCTATTTTTACTCCATTTTATGTCGCTGACCATTTTGTCAAAAATTAATTGACCATAGAGATTGGATTTATTTAGGGGCTCCCTGTTCTCTTCCATTGGTCTATGAGCCTGTTTTGTGCGAGTGCCAGGGTGTTTTGATTACAGTGGCATCATTAAACATTTTGAGATCCCTCCTACTTTGCTTCTCCTTCTCCAAATTGCAGCAGATATTCAGGGTCATTTATGGTTCCGTATAAATTTTTGAAGTGTTTGTTCTATGTCTGTGAAATATACTGTTGGTACTCTAACTAGGTATTGCATTGAATCTGTAAATTGCTTTGGGTGGTATGGAAAATTTGATTATTTTAATTCTTCCAATACATGAACACGGTATATTTCCACTTGTTTATGTCTTCCTTAATTTATCTTTAGTGTTGTGTAGTTTTCTGAATACAGATCTGTTACCTCCTTGGTTAGGTTTATTCCTAGGTATTTTATTTAATTTCATTTTTTGCTATATCAAATGGGATTTTTTTCTTGATTTCTGCTTTTCCTGTTTCATTGTTGATATACTAAAATGCCTTGGATTTCTGGATATTGACTCTGTATCCCACTATTTTGCCAAATTTATTTATTAGGTCAAGCAGTTTTTTGGCCAAGTCTATAAGATTTCTTTGTACACTACCATGTTGTCTGCAAACAATGATAGTTTTGTTTCTTCCTTTGTAGTTTGGATACCTTTTTTTCCTTTTCTTGTCTGATAGCTCTGGCCGAAACTGCTAATACTATGTTGAATTGAAGCTGTGAAAGTGGACAACCTTGTCTTGTTCCTGATCTTAATGAAAAAGCTTTTAGTTTTTGCCCATTGAGTTGGTGTTGGCTATAGGTCCCTTATATATGGCCTTTATTATGTTGAGGAATTCTTCCTCTGTTTTCACTATGCTGAGAGTTTTTATCATAAATAAGTGCTGTACCTTCTAAAAAACTTTATCCACATCTATTGATGTGATCATGTGATTTTTGTCTTTCATTTTCTTTATGTGATGTGCGAGTCACTTAATTGATTTATTGATTTGCAAATGTTATACCACCCTTGCATGGATGGAATAAATTCTACTTGGTCATGGTGTATGATCTTTTTAATGTATAGTTGGATGGGGTTCAATATTTTGTTAAGCATTTTAGGATCTATGTTCTTCAGCACTATTGACCTGAAGTTTTCTTTCTTTGTTGTGTCTTTATTTGGTTTTGAAATTAGGATGATGCTGGCTTCATAAAAAGAATTTGGAAGTTTTCCATCATTTTGGACTTTTTTGAATAATCTGTGAAGAATAGGGATTAACTCTTTCTTAAACACTTTATAAATTTTTCCTGTGAAACAGTCAGATCCAGGGCTTTTCTGTGATGGGAGGTTTTTTATTACTGTTTTGATTTCATTTGCAGTTATTGGTCTGTTCAGGCTTTCTGTTTCTTCTTCCTTGAGTTTTGGAAGATTATATGTTTCTAGAAATTTGTCCATCACACCCAGATTTTCACATTTCTTGTCATATAGTTCTTCATAGTAATTCCGTGCAATCCTTTGTATTTCTCCAGTATCAGTTGTAATCTCTCCTCCTTCATTTCTGATTCTGTTTATTTGGGTCCTCTCTCTTCTTTTCTTGATGAGCCTGCTTAAAGGTTTGTCACTTTTGTTTATCTTTTCAAAGAACCAACTTCTGGATTCATTGATCCTTAGAATTGTGCTTTTAGTCTCTACGTCATTTAGTTCTGCTCTGATCTTGGTTATTTCCTGTCTTCTACTTTCTCTGGGCTGACTTTTTCGTTGTTCCTCGAGTTCATGTAGGCGTAGGGTTAGGTTGTTTATCTGAAGTGTTTCTATCTCTTTAGGTAGGCCTGTATAGGTATGAACTTCTCTCTCAGGATTGCCTTCACTGTGTCCCATAAGTTTGGGATTGTTGTGAGTTCATTTTTGTTTGCTTCCAGAAACTTACTCATATCTTCCCTAATTTCATTCTCAAGCCATTCATTGTTTAATAGCATGCTATTCAATCTCCCTGATTTTGAGTGTTTTAGGTTTTTTTCTCTTGGGGTTGGTTTCTAGTTTTAGTCCCTTGTGGTCAGAGAAAATGACTGGTATGATTTCAATTTTCTTGAATTTGTTGAGGTTTGTTTAGTGTCCTCTCATGTGCTCTATCTTTGAAAATGTTCCATGTGCATTTGAAAAGAATGTGCATTTTGCTTTTTGGGGATCATGGGCTCTCTCTATATCAGTTAAATCCACATCATCAAGGGCATTGTTCAATGCCACAATATCTCTGTTGATGTTTTGTTTGAAAAATCTGTCCATTTTTGAAAGTGGATGTTAAAATCCCCTACTATAATTGTGTTGCTGTCAATATCTTTCTTGAAGTCCTGTAAGATTTTCTTTATATATTTGGGTGCTTCTATGCTGAGTGCATATAGACTTACATTGTTTCTGTCTTCTTAGTGGATTCTTCCCTTGAGTATTATGAAGTGACCTTCTGGGTCTCTCTTTATAGCCCTTTTTTTGAAGTCTATTTTGTCTGGTATGAGTATTGCTACCCTGGCTTTTTTCTCCGTCAGTTTGCTTGGAAAATTTGTTTCCATCTCTTCACTTTCAGTCTGTGCAGGTCTTTTGTCCTGAGGTGGGTCTCTTGTAGGCAGCATATGTGTGGGCCATGGTTTCTTATCCATTGAGCTATTCTATGGCTTTTGATTGAAGCACTTAATCCTTTTATGTTTAAGGTTATCACTGATAGGTGCTTATTCATTGCCATTTTTCATATGCGCATTCCTCTCTCTCTCACTCTTTTCCTTCCTTTTCTTAAAGCAGTCCCTTTAGTATCTCCTGCAGAACTGGTTTTTGGAGGTGTATTCTTTTGTCTTGGAAGCTCTTTATTTGGTCTTCTGTCTGGATTGAGAGCCTTGCTGGGTAAAGTAGCCTTGGTTGCAGTCCTCTGATTCTCATTACTTGGAATATTTCTTGCCATTGTCTTGTGGCTTGGAGCATTTCCATTGAGAAGTGAGCTGCTAACCTTATTGGTGTTCCCTTGTATGTTACTTCCTCTTTTCTCCCTTGCTACCTTTAAGATCCTCTCGTTGTCTTGGAATCTGGGCATTCTAATTATGATGTGTCTTGAAGTGGGCCTGTTTGGGTTCCTCTAGATTGGGACTATCTGTGCTTCCTGGATTTGTGTGACTTTTTCTCATCAAATTAAGGAAGTTTTCCATCATTATTTTTTTCAAATAGTTTTTCTCTCCCTTGCTCTACTTCTTCTCCTTCTGGTATCCCTATTATATGAATATTTTTAGGTTTCATATTGTCTTTCCTTTCTCGTAATCCCTGTTCATTCTTTTTGAGTCTCTTTGTTTTTTCTTTCTCTTTCTAGGTGTTTTTTTCTACTTTGTCCTTCAGGTCACTGATCCAATCTTCTGCTTCATTGATCCTGCTATGATTCCTTCTACTGTGTTCTTCAGTTCAAATATTGTAGTCTTCATTTCCTTTGGTCTCTTGTTGATAGTTTCTGTTTCCTTTTTCACGGTGATATAGTTTTCAGTGATTTCACTGTAGTTTCCCTGTAGTTTCTGGTAGCCCATTCTGAGCTCATTGGGCTTTCTGATAACCATTGCTTTGAACTCAATATCTGGTAGTTGACTTGCCTCTATTTTATTTAGCTTTTTTTTTCTGAGGCTTCCTCCTTTCCTTTCCTTTGGGGATCAGTTCTTTGTCTTCCCTTTGCTTGTGAGACTCTTCTTTTTACCTTCAGCTTCTTGAATTGATTTGTTCTGGCTCCCTGGGTTTATGGTGTGAACTTCTGTGGTAGACTATGTGTGAGATTCAGTGGTGCAGTCTCCTTATTCTCCCAAGCTCACTGGTCTTGGGCTGTTGTTTAAGTTGACTCTGTGTTTGTCTTTGTGTTTTGATTGTTGGTGGGTCTTTCTTTGGTGGGTGCTTCCCACCAGCTGTTTAACTGAGGCTCCCTCTGTCCACTACCTGTTGTATTTTGCTGTGCTTGTGTGGGCAGGTTGTGTTCAAACTGGTTCTTACATGTGCACACAGTTTTGAGGAATCTTTTTTGCTCTAGTGCAGTTGTTTTTTCTGGGTAATTTCTCCACTATTTAGTTTTATTTCCAGATAGGTCCCGAATTGAGGTTAGTGTGGTTTCCACTCTTTCCTTCACCTTCTTCTTTTGTTATCTGTTGGTGGTTCCTTTGTTGTTGGGTTTCCTGTTCCAGTGGGTATCCTTGTGTTCACCGCTTCTATGTACTCTTTTTTGTGATCAGTTGGAGGGGAAGGCAAAATGGTTTAAGACAGCAAAAGACTATTTTATAATATTTAATGGTAGCAGCTGGTGCAGAATAAATAGAAGATCCTTTGGCTATGTATAGTCTTAACCGTGATCTTCTTCCCAACTAGCCACTTTTCTGAAAGGATGGAAAGAAGATAAGACTCTTGTTGTGGAGAGAAGGATTGTGAGTTGGATCTAGAAAGTAGGCAGGTTGTTAGAAGTTAGATTCTGAGGTAAGGTGAGAATAAAGGATAGTAAGCAGGTGTAATGTTTGAGAGAATAGAGTTAACTACTATACTGATAGAGTTCAAGAAACTGTGAAGTGGGTGATCTGAGAGGGTTATTGTGAAGTATTTACAATTGTATGGAACAAGTATTATTTAGAATAATATTAGAGCAACAATCATATGACAGAATCTATGTGATTTGGATAACAAGAATAGGGGGTATAAGCCTTTGAGTAGTGTCCTAAAGGAAGACAAGTGACATGAAGGGCATTACATTAGCAATATACTGTGAAAGCGAGAACAGGAGATTTCTGTCAAATGATAGAATATACAGCCAACCAAGCAAAGAATACTATACAGAAAGAAGAGGAATACAAAAATACTATTAAATCAAAAGATGTGAGAATAATGAAAAAATAATAATAAAAATATGGAGCAACTTGCAAATTCTTTATAATAGAAAGTGGAATTTGTCTCACTGTCTCAGCTGTTTGGGTGCCCCCTCTTTGTGTCCTACTCTAGCCTTTTCACAGTTCTGGGGTTTTTTTGTCTTACTTTGTGGTTATTTTTTTAAAGGCCAGAGAAGGGAGTTAGAAGAGATAAATTGGAAAGAAAGGAAGAAGAAATAAAACAAGAAAGAAGAAAGAGAGGGAAAAGGTATTGAAAGATAAACAATAATTACATTTTTTAAAAAAATTACTTAAAATACTCTCTTGTTGGTTTCAAACTGGCCAAACCGGTTTTTCTTGTCATGTTGGCTGCAGCAGGCTGAGAAGTGATTGGTATGGCTTTACTCCCTTCCTGATGTTTACTCAGCCAGTCTTGAGTGCTCTTCCCTTAGAGCATGTCTGGTACCTCTCCTGGCACTTTAGGTGTGGGATCCGCATGTTCCTCAGAGGCTCTTTCTCCAGGATTATCCACTGTGAGCTGGGGTGTGGGCGCATGTACTTGGCCAGGCTGCCTTGGTCCCTTCCCAGTGCTTTGGGGAAATGCAGGGCCTTTTGCATGGCCTTCTGGGCAACCTTCTGTGCAACCTCAGAATTGCTGCCCAGCTTGGTGGGTAGTAGGCAGAGTGGCTGTTGAAGGAGAACTCCCCAAATAGTTTTTCTGTTTGAGAAATTCCTCCTACTTAAGTCTTCTGCTCCCTACAGCCCAATTCTCCAGCCAGACGGTGACTATTGGGGTCAGTGCCCATCACTGTGCGACTCTCAACTCTCCCAAGCTGGCGGCCACAGACTTCTATGGCAATCACAGCCTCTGTGTGCTTGCCTATATGTCTTTATTCCCCTCTCTGTGACTTCAAGCAACCAGGTCTCTCCTGGTGCTGTTTAAACCTTGTTTGGCCAGGCAGGGAGGGAGCAGTTTACCCGACTGTATCCCAAGGACTCTGTGGCAGGCCTGCTGCTCCCAAGGAGTCTGTGGCAGACCTGGCTGTGGGCGCCAGGCCTGGGGCTACAGCTGCCCTGGTCCCCAAGCTGGTCCCTAGGGCCTTATTGTCCTGAAGCTCTCTCCTTACTGTGTGGTATTTCAGTGTCCGCTATAATTCTTGGTCTCTTATTTTCATATATGCTGGGATACTGTTGGCTGTTTGCTCTGTTCTTTCATACATCAGCTAGGTTTTTCTCCCTTGTGCAGGGGGAAGTGGAATCTGCTCCCTCCTACTCCATTGCCATCTTCCTTCCAAAAACTTCTTTGCTTATTTTTTTTTTAAGATTTTATTTATTTATCTTTAGAGAGGAAAGAAAGGAGAGAAGGAGAGAAACATCAATGTATGGTTGCCTCTCATGAGTCCCCTGCTGGGAACTGACCCACAACCTAGGCATGTGCCCTAGCTGGGAATCAAACCGTGATTGTGTGGTTTGCAGGCCCACGCTCAATCCACTGAGCTACACCAGCCAGGGCTCTTTGCTTATTTTTAATTGGATTGTTTGTTATCCTAATGTTCAGTCGCATGAGTTTTTTATGTATTTTAGATATTAAACCTTGTCTAATATATCATTAGCAAATGTGTTCTCCCTTTTCACGGTTGGTTCCCTTTTCATTTTGATGTAGGTTTCTTTAGCCATGCAGAAGCTTTTTAATTTGATGTAGTCCCATTTGTTTATTTTTCCCTTTATTTCCTTTGCCTTAGGAGATATATCAGCAAAAATAATGCTACATGGGGTAGCTGTAATTTTACTATCTATGTTTTCCTCTAGGACTTTCACAGTATCAAAACTTATATTTAAGTCTTGTATCCATTTCGAGTTTATTCTAGTGTATGGTGTAAGTTTCTGCTCTAGTTTCATTTTTTTTTGCATGTACCATTTATTGATGAGACTGTTTTTATTCTATTGTATGGTTATGCCCTGTTTGTCAAATATCAATGGACCATGGAGGCATAGGTTTATTTATGAGCTCTCTATACTCTACATTGATCTATGTGTCTGTTCTTATGCCACTACCAGTGTGTTTTGATTACCGTAGCCTGGTAGTATAGTTTGATATCAGGTATTGTGGTTACTCCAACTTAATTCTTCTTTCTCAAGATTGCTGAGGATATCCAGGGTCTTTTTTGGTTCCATATAAATTTCTGGTGTATTTGTCCTAGATCAGTGAAATATGCCATTGGTGTTTTAATAGAGATTGTGTTGAATCTATAAATTGCTTTGGGTAGTATGCACATTTTAATGATGCTAATTCTTTCAGTTCATGAGCAAGGTATATGCATCCATTTATTTGTAGCTTCCTGAATTTTTTATTAGGTGTTCTATAAATTTCTGAGTGCAGGTTTTTTACCTCCTTGGTTAAATTTATTACTAGATACTTCATTTTTATTTTTGCTATAGTAAATGGAATTGTTTTCCTAGTTTCTCTTTCTGATATTTCTTTGTTGCTGTACAAATGCCATTGATTTTTAAGTATTGTCTTTATATCCTTCTGCTTTACCAAGTTTACTTATAAAGTCAAGTAGTGTTTTGGTGAAGACATAGCATTTTCTATATACACTATCCTGTTGTCTGCAAATAATGAGTTTTACTTCCTCCTTTCCAATTTAGGTGCTTTTTTTCTCCCCCCCCCTTTTTTTTTGTCTGATCACTGTGGCTAGCATTTCAAGTACACTTTTGAATAGGTGTGGTGAAAGCAAACACCCTTGTCTTGTTCTCGATCTTAAGGGAAAAGGTTTTTTGGTTTTGTCCATTGGGTATAAGGTTGGCAGTAGGTTTCTCATATATGCCTTGTTATGTTGAAGTGTGTTACCTCTATTCCCACTTTGCTGAGTGTTTCCATCATTAATGGGTGCTGGATTTTATCAAATGATTTTTCAGCATCTATTGATATCATTATGCAGTTTTTGTCCTTATTTTGCTTATGTGGCATATTCTGTTCATTGATTTGTGAGTATTGTACCATCCTTCTTTAACCAGGATAAACTGTACTTAATCATGGTGTATGATCTTCTTAAAGTATTGTTGTATGTGGTTTGCCAATTTTTTTTAGTGTTTTAGGATCAGTATATCATAGATATTGGCATGCAATTTTATTTTTGTTGTTTGTTTACCTGGTTTTGGAATTAGGATAATACAGGTCTCATAAAAAGAGTTTGTGAGTCTTCCATCTTCTTAAATTTTTTTGGAATAGGAGAAGTTTGAGAAGGAGTTAGTTCTTCTTTGAATGTTTGGTAAAATTTTCCTGTTAAGCTATCTGGTCCAGGGATTTTTGTGTCAGGAGCTTTTTTTTATTACCTCTTTCATTTTGCTATTTGTTATCAGTATATGAGGGCTTTCTGCTTTGCCTTGATTCAGTTTGGGAAGATTGCATATTTTGAGAAATTTAACCATTTAGCCTAAGTTGTCCAATCTCTTGGCATATAGTTATTCATAGTAATTTCTTACAATTCTTTGTTTTCTGTGGTATTGGTTTCATACATCCTCTTTCATTTCTGATTTTATTTATTTGGATCTTTCCTCTTTTTTTCTTCATGAGTCTGGTTAATGATTGTCAATATTTTTTATCTTTTCAAGGAAAGAGCTCCTGAATTCTTTAATCCTTTGAATAGTTTTTATTAAATCTTATGTCATTTAATTTTGCTCTGATCTTGATTATTTCTTTCCTTCTACTCACTTTTGTGATATTTTTTTCTCAAGTTCTTTTAGATGTAGGGTTAGGTTGTTTATCTGAGATTTTTCTATCTTCTTTAGGTGGGCCTGTATTGCTATGAAATTTCCTATTAAGACTGCCTTCACCATGCCCCATAGTTTTTCAGCATTGCATGTTCATTTTCATTTGCTTCCAGGTACTTTTTGATTTCTTACGTGATCTCATTGTTAACCTATTCATTATTTAATGACATGTTATTCAGTCTCCATGTATTTCAATGTTTTTGAGTTTTTCCCTTGAGATTGGTTTTTAGTTTCAAGCCATTGTGACCTGAGAAGATGCTTGACATGATTTCAATCTTCTTGTATTTGTTGGGGCTTGTTTTGTGTCCCACAATGGTCTATCTTTGAAAATGCCTCATGTACATTTATAAAGAATCTATATTTTGCTTTTTGGGGTGTGTGTGAAATGCTCTATAAATATTAACTAAGCCCATTTGATCCATGGTGTCATTCAAGCCACAATATTCTTGTTGACTTTTTTTAAAGATTTTATTTATTTATCTTTAGAGAGGGAGGGAAGGAGAGAAGGAGCAAAATATCAATGTATGGTTGCCTCTCGTGAGTCCCCTGCTGGGAACTGGCCCGCAATCCAGGCATGTGCCCTGACTGGGAATCGAACTGCAATTGTGTGGTTTGCAGGCCCAAGCTCAATCCACTGAGCTACACCAGCCAGGGCCAGCCAGGGCACTTATTGACTTTTTGTTTGGACAATGTATCCATTGTTCACAGTGGCATGTTAAAATCCCTTATCATGACTGAATTGCTGTTGTTCACCTACTTAAAGTCCTCCAAAATTTTCCTTATGTATTTAGGTGCCCATTGGTGGATGTATATATATATATACAAAGGTTATACCCTCTTGTTGGACGAGTCCCTTAAGTATCATGTAGCTACATCGTTTGCCTCTTGTTATGGCCTTTGTTTTAAAGGATATTTTGTCTGATTTAAGTATTGTTACCCCAGCCTTTTTTTCTATGTTTATTTGCCTCAAATGCTTTTTCTGTCTCTTAACTTTTAGCCTGTGTAGATATTATGCTCCAAGTTGTGTCTTTTGTAGACAGCATATATGCAGGCCATGTTTTCTTATCCTTTAAGCTTACATTATATCTTTTTATTAAAGCATTTAATTCATTTATATTTCAGGTTATTATTTTTTGGTTTATTTAATTATTTTTCAAGTACAGTTTTCTGTCTATTACTCCCATCCAAAACCACGCCCCTGTGCTCCACCCTCCCTCCATTTTCACCCTCTTAGTTGTTGTACATCTATCGTTTATATTTGTTACTCTAAATCCATCCCTTATTTTCCAGGAAATTCCCTGCCCTCTCCCCTTGGGTCGTTGCTCCCCTGTTCTCTATTTCAGTGTCTTTGGTTATATTTTGCTTGCTTGATCGTTTTGTTGTTCAGCTTCCTGTTAAAGGTGAGATCATATGGTATTTGTCCTTCAACACCTGGCTTGTTTCACTCAGCATAATGCTTTCCAGTTCCATCCATGCTGTTGCAAAAGGTAGGAGCTCCTTCTTTCTGCTGCATAGAATTTCATCGTCTATATGTATCATAGTTTTTTGATCCATTCATTTACTGATGGGCAAATAGGTTGCTTCCAACTCTTGGCTATTGTAAATTGTGCTGCTATGAACATTGGGGTGCATAGGTTCTTTGGGACTGGTGTTTTAGGGTTCTGAGAATACAATCCCAGCACTGGAAATCCTGGGTCAAAAGGCAGGTACAATTTTAGTTTTCTGGGAGAATTCCATACTGTTTTTCATAGTGGTTGTACCAGTCTGCAATCCTACCAACAGTGGACCAGAGTCCCCTTTTCCCCACACTCTCTCCATTTGTTGTTTATTGCTTTGTTTGTGATAGCCATTCTCATGAGTGTAAAGTGGTATCTCATTGTGGTTTTAATTTGCATCTCTCTAATAACAAGCGATATGGAGCATCTTTTCATGTGTCTCTGGATCCTCTGTAGGTCCTCCATGGAGAAATGTTTGTTCAAGTCCTTTCCCCATTTTTTAATTGGATTAGTTGTCTTCTTAGAGTGAAGTTGTGTGACTTCTTTGTATGTTTTGGAGATTAAACCTTTGTCTGAGGTATCATCGTCAAATATGTTTTCCCAAGCTGTTGCTTCTATTTTTATCTTGATACTGTTTTCCTTAGCCATGCAGAAGCTTTTAATTTTTTTAAAGATTTTATTTATTTATCTTTAGAGAGGAAGGGAAGGATAGAAGGAGAGAAACATCAATGTATGATTGCCTCTCATGAGTTCTCTGCTGTGAACTGGCCTGCAACCCAGGCATATGCTCTGGCTGGGAATCAAATGGCGATCATGAGGTTCGCAGGCCCACACTCAATCCACTGAGTGACAACAGCCAGGGCCAGAAGCTTTTAATTTTGATGAGATTGCATTTGTTTATTCTTTCCTTTATGTCCCTTGCTCTAGGGGACATATCAGTAAAAATATTGCTGCGTGGAATATCTGAGATTTTCCTGCCAATGTTCTCCTCTAAGACTTTAATGGTGTCACGGCTTATATTTAAGTCATTTATCCACCTTGAATTTATTTTGGTGTATGGTGTAAGTTGGTGCTCAGGTTTCATTATTTTGCATGTAGCTGTCCAGCACCATTTGTTGAAGAGGCTATCTTTACCCCATTTTATATTACTGCCCCCTTTGTCAAATATTAATTGGCTGAAGAGAGTTGGGTTTATATCTGGGGCCTCTGTTCTATTCCATTGGTCTATGTGCCTATTTTGGCGCCAGTACCAGGCTGTTTTGATTACAGTGGCCTTGTAATACAGTTTGATATCAGGTATTGTGATCCTTCCTGCTTTGTTCTTCTTTCTCAAAACTGCAGCTGCTATTCAGAGTCTTTTATGGTTCCATATAAATTTTTGAAGTGTTAGTTCTATGTCTGTGAAATATGCCATTGGTACTTTAATAGGTATTGCATTGAATCTGTAAATTGCTTTGGGTAGTATGGACATTTAGATGATGTTAATTCTTCCAATACATGAACACGGTATATGTTTCCATTTGTTTGTGTCTTCCTTGATTTCTTTCTTCAGTGTTGTGTAGTTTTCTGCATACAGGTCTTTTACTCCCTTGGTTAGATTTACTCCCAGATATTTTATTTTTGTTTTTTCTATATCAAATGGGAATTTTTTCTTGATTTCTGCTTCTGTTAATTCATTGTTAGGATACAAAAATGCTTTTGATTTCTGGATATTGACTTTGTATTCCGCTGTTTTGCCAAATTCATTTATTAGTTCAAGCAGCTTTTGGGTAGAGGCTATACCATTTTCCATGTACACTAACATGTCATTTGCAAAAAATGACAGTTTTGTTTCCTCCTTTCTGATTTGAATGCCTTTTATTTCCTTTTCTTGCCTGATCACTGAGGCTAAAACTTTCAATACTATACTAAATAGAAGTGGTGAAAGTGGACAACCTTGCCTTGTTCCTGATCTTAGTGGAAAAGATTTTCATTTTTGCCCATTGAGTATGATGTTGGCTGTAGGTCTTTCATATATGACCTTTATTATATTGAGGAATGCTCCCTCTACCCCCATTTTTCTTAGTGCCTTTATCATAAATGGGTGTTGTACCTTATCAAAAGCCTTTTCCACATCTATTGATGTGATTTTGTGGTTTTTGTCTTTACTTTTGTTTATGTGATGTATTACATTTACTGATTTGCGAATATTGAACCATCCTTGCATCCCTGGGATGAATCCCACTTGGTCATGGTGTATGATCTTTTTGACGTATTGTTGGATGCGGTTGCCAATATTTTGTTGAAAATTTTAGCATCTATATTCATTGGTGTATTGGCCTGAAGTTTTCTTTCTTTGTTGTGTCTCTATCTGGCTTTGGAATTAGGATGATGCTGGCTTCATAAAAATAGTTTGGGAGTTTCCCATCATTTGGATTTTTTGAATAGTCTGTGAAGAATAGGGGTTAGCTCTTCCTTAAAAGCTTTGTAGAATTCTGCTGTGAAACCATCTGGTCCAGGGATTTTGTGTGTGTGTGGGGGGGGGGGGTTGATTACTGCTTCAACTTCATCTACTGTTATTGGTCTGTTCAGGCTTTCTACTTCTTCTTCATTGAGTTTTGGAAGATTACATTTTTCTAGAAATTTGTCCATTTCACCTAGGTTTTCAATTTTATTTGCATACAGTTTTTCATAGTAATTTCTTGCAATCCCTTCTATGTCTGTGGTATCAGTAGTAATCTCTCCTCTTTCATTTCTGATTGTGTTTATTGGGGTCCTCTCTCTTCTTTTCTTGATGACCCTACTTAAAGGCTTGTCTATTTCATTTATCTTTTGAAAAAACCAACTCCTGGATTCATTGATCCTTAGAATTCTGCTTTTAGTCTCTATGTCATTTAATTCTGCTTTGATCTTGGTTATTTCCTTCCTTCTACTTGCTCTGGGCTGTCTTTGTGGTTATTCTTCGAGTTCTTGCAGGTGTAGGGTTACGTTGTTTGTTTGGAATGTTTCTATCTTCTTTAGCTAAGCCTGTGTTGCTGTGAACTTCGCTCTCAGGACTGCCTTCATGGTGTCCCATAAGTTTTGGGTTGTTGTGAATTCATTTTCATTTGTTTTCAGAAACTTTTTGATTTCTTCCCTAATTTCAATCTTGACCCATTCATGGTTTAATAGCATACCATTCAGTCTCCATGATTTTGGGTGTTTTGTTTTTTTTCTGGTGGGGTTGGTTTCTAATTTCAGTCCCTTGTGGTCAGAGAAAATGCTTGGTATGATTTCAATTTTCTTGAATTTGTTGAGGCTCGTTTTGTGTCCTATCATGTAGTCTATCTTTGAAAATGTTCCATGTGCATTTGAAGAGAATGTGTATTTAGCTTTTTTGGAATGAAGGCCTGTGTATATATCAGTCAAGTCTATTTAATCTAGGGTGTTGTTTAATGCTGCTGTATCTTTGTTGATGTTTTGTTTGGAAGATATGTTTATTTTTGACAGTGTGGTGTTAAAATCCCCACTATAATTGTGTTGCTGTTGATATCTTTCTCGAAGTCTTCTAAGATTTTCTGTATATATTTGGGTGCTCCTGTGTTGGGTTATATATATTTATATTATATATTTACAATGTTAATGTGTTCTTGGTGGATTCTTCTGTTGAGTATTATGAAGTGACCTTCTGAATCTCTCTTTTTGGCTCTTTTTTTTTTAAGTCTATTTCGTCTGATATTAGAATTGCTACCCCAGCTTTTTTTTCTTGGCCATTTGCCTGGAAAATTTGTTTCCATCCTTTCACTTTTAGTCTGTGATGGTCTTTTGTCTTGAGGTTTGTCTCCTGTAGGCAGCATATGTGTGGGTCATGCTTTCTTATCCATTCAGCTATTCTATGTCTTTTGATTGGAGCATTTAATCCATTTATGTTTAAGGTTTTTATTGATAGGTAATTATTCATTCCCATTTTTCTACCTGTGTTCCTTTCTCTCTCTCTCTTTTCCTTCCTTTCCTTAAAGCAGTACCTTTAAGCTGTCTTGCAGAGTTGGTTTGGTGGAGGTGTATTCTTTTAGACTTCTTTTGTCTTGGAAGCTCTTTATTTGATCTTCTATTTTGATTGAGAGCCTTGCTGGGTAAAGTAGCCTTGGTCGTAGGCCTCTGATTCTCATTACTTGGAATATTTCTTGCCATTCTCTTCTTGCTTGGAGCATTTCCATTGAGAGGTCAGTAGCTAACCTTATTGGGCCTCCCTTGTATGTTACTTCCTTTTTCTCCCTTGCTGCCTTTAAGATTCTCTCTTTGTCTTGGAATTTTTCCAATTTAATTATGATGTGTTTTGAAGTGGGCCTCTTTGTGTTCCTCTTGATTGGAACTCTTTGTGATTCCTGGAATTGTTTGACTTTTTCTGTCATCAAATTAGGGAAATTTTTCATCATTATTCTTTCAGATAGATTTTTTATCTCTTGTTTTTCTTCTCCTTCTGGTATTCCTATTATTCGGATATTATTTCATTTCATATTATCTTGCATTTCTCTTAATCCCTCTTCATTCTTTCTGGGCCTCTTTTCCTTTTCTTGCTCTTTCTAGGAGTTTCTTTCTATTTTGTTCTCTGACCCGCTGATCCAATCTTCTGCCTCATCGATCCTGCTCTTCATTCCTTCTATTGTGTTCCTCAGTTCAGAAATTGTATTCTTCATTTCCTCTTGTTTTTTGCTGATAGTTTCTATTTCCTTTTTCGTGTTCATATAATTTGCGGTGAGTCATTGTACCTCCCCTGTGGTTTTTGATAGCTCATTGTGAAGTCTTTGAATTTCCTGATTTCCAGTGCCTTGAATTCAATATCTGATTATTAACTTGCCTCTATTTCATCTAACATTCTTTCCGAGACTTCCACCTTTTCTTTCATGCGAGGATTGTTTCTTTGTTTTCCTATTGTCTGTGAGACTCTTCTTGTTAGCCTCGGTTTCTTCAATTGATCTGTTCTGATTCCCTGGTTTATAGTGTGAACTTCTGTGGTCGAATATCTGTGAGATTCAGTGATGCCATCTCCTGCAGGTATCTTTATGCTCTCTGCCTCCATGTACTCCTTTCTTTATGTGTGTGTAATCAGTTGGAGGGGGGGACAAAATTGTTTATGACAGCAGGAGAAAAGAGATGGTATTTAAAGTCACAGCTGGTAGAAAAGAGATTGCAGATCTTTGCCTATATATAGTATTAACTGTAATCCTCAACCCAACTTGCCACTTTTAAGAAAGGATGGACCTGAGATAAGTCCCTTGTCATGGAGGGAAGTCTTATCAGTTCGATGTAGTGAGGTTGTGGGTGGTCAGATTTTGAGGTAAGGTGAGAGTAAAGAATAGTAAATAGTTGTAGCATGTGAGCAAGTAAAGTTGATCACTATAGTAATAGGATTCAGGAACCTGTAAAGTAGGCTAAAACCCGAGAGATGTGTTGTGAAGTATTTACAGTGGTATAGAAAGCAACGAACAAACAAACACACAAACATAAAAAAAGGGTCCAGAGAAGGAAGGAGAAAATGATAAGTTTGGGATGAAAGGAAGGAGGACTAAAACAAGAAAAAAGAAAACAGAGGAACAAAGTATTGAAAGATAAAGTAATAATAAAATTTAAAAAATATACAATTACTGTTTTTAAAAGTTAAAAATAAACCACCCTCTTTTGCTTGTTTCAAACTGTCCAATTCCATATTTCTGGTTTCAGCAGGACCTCTCTGTGGGCTGGTTGGTAGGCACAGGTGTACCCCGCGGGCCAGCCAGGCTATCAGACTGGGGTGCGGGCACCCGCCCACCCGACAGGCTGTCTGGGTGCCACAGGATCTTGTTAAGTCCTTCCCAGTACTGTGGCTGGGTGAGAAGCAAGGCAAACTGCTTTTGCAGGAGAACATCTCAGTCCACTTTCCAATAAAAACTTCTCCAGAAAGCCTGCTTCTCAGCCCAGCCCAAACCCCAACCTGACTGGTTACAACAATGCTCCTCTCAAATCTTCTGGGCTGGTGGGTTGGCAGGCTGGCGACCATAGAGATCGCAACTGAACAGGGTCCCCTGTCCTTGCCACCCTCCCTGCAAACGTAAGCATACTGTTCTCTGCCTGGTGCCGCCCAGCCCCACCTAGATAGGGAGGGAGGGAGACAGCTCTCTTCCAAGGACTCCGCAGCTGGACCAAGGCTCCGCAGAGTGCTAAGCTCCCAATGAGTCCTCTGTGGCAGACGCCCCTGTTGCTGGGCACAGACAGAAGCCCCTGGGTCCCAACAACTGCAGCATCGGCAGTGCATTAGGCACCGGCCAAGGGCTGAGGGGCCCGTCAACTCCATCCTTACTCACATCCCTGAGATACCACTGACCTGTAGCTGTCTGGTCCATCACTGACTCTGGTCTCTTATTTTCATAAATGCTGGAGAATTGTTGGTTGGGGAATTGATTGTGGTTTTCCTCAGTAGATCTGCCAGGAGTTTCACCCAGGGGTAGAAGAACTGGAGTCTCTCTGTCCTACTCCACCACCATTTTCCTTAAAAACGTAAGATTATTATTGATAAGTATTTATTCCTTGCCCATTTTCCCCTTCTCTGCCGGTGTTTCTCTTTTTCTCTTTCTCTCTTGACCACCTCCACCCTTCTCTCTCTCCTGTATTGTAAAAATATTCCTTAGCATCTCCTGCAATGCTGGTTTGGTGGAGATGTAGATTTTGTCCCTCTTTTTGTCTGGGAAGCTCCTTATTTCCCTTCCTGTTTTATTTTTTTATATTTTTTTAAAATATACTTTATTGATTATACCATTACAGTTGTTCTATTCCGCCCTTCATTCCCCTCCACCCGCACACTCCCTCCCCCACCATTCTCCCCCCCTCAGTTTATAACCACGTGTCTCAATTTCTTTAGATTCTATATTTCCCCCACTATTCTCACCCTACCCACTACCTATTTTCTACCTACCATCTATGCTATTTTCTGTGCCTTCTACCCCCTTCTACCCCTCCCACCCCCCTGTTGCTAACCCTCCATGTGTTCTTCATTTCTATGGTTCCACTCCTGATCTAGCTGTCCTCTTGGTTTACTTTTGTTTTAGGTGTGGTTGTTAATAACTGTCTGTTTGCTGTCCTTTCACTGTTCATATTTTTCATCTTCTTTTTCTTATATAAGTCCCTTTAGCATTTCATA